>NW_006263343.1:78305-85853 GCF_000469605.1 Apis dorsata
GTAAAAATCATTATCTCTACAAATTATAATAATATTTTTTAAATAAAGCAACTATTAGATATTCTGAGAATGAATTACTAATATATATACATTTTTTTTTTATTGCATAGTAAATCAGTTTCTATATACATCTACATATGTAAAAAATTTCAATATCTTCAATTATCTATTTAAAAAACAATACATTAAAGAATTGAATTAAAAATATGTAACATAAATTGAAAATCTGAAAATATTTTAAATATTTTAAATTTATTAATATTAATAAATAAATATATATCATATATATATTTATGAATAACAATTTAAAAATTTACCAAAAATTTGATTTGTGATTAAATAATTATTTTTGATTAAATACAGATTTTACTAATTTCAATATATTTGAAGTTTTTAATAATTAATTGTGGCACTGCGAAAAAGAAAAATTATTTTTTAAATCTCTATCTAGACTAATCTCACATCTGTCTACGATAGTATTATTTTCACAAAGAATTAATATTTCATCATTTTCTATGGATTTAAAACGTTTGGACGGTTGTTCTAAATCTTTTTCCAAATTATCTTCTTCTTGTACTGGAGATTTTTTATTAAGTGATTTATTAAAAGATTTCATAATTAAAGAATCTTTGCGATATGCGACTTCTTTTAAGTCATAAATAAAATCTTTATTTAAAGGCTTTATTTTATTACGAATTGGGCGTTGAGGTTTTGAATCTTGTAGGCATTTAATGTCGTTTTCCTTTATAGAATTTTGACCTTGTGCTTCAATATCCTCTGTATTCAATACTTTTAAATCAGAATTTTCTGAAGATATACTTTCTTTTATATCTGCTTTTGTAGAATGAATCTCAGAAGATCCAAAAATAACTTCCATTACCATTCTTCGAAGATCAGGATCTAGACTTAATGTATTTTGTCCTTTAATATCATTATTCGAAGTTTCTTGAGTTTCTACATTTTCACAACAAGTTATTGAACTTTTATCAATCACTTCTGTTTCTATTAAATTTATACTTTTCTCTTCCACTTGAACTTCTGGTTCCATATTATTTTTATCAATTATTTCTATTTCTGTTATATTTATATTTTTTTCTTCAATTTGAATTTCTGGTTCCACATGTTCAACACAAATATTAACTTCTACAACTTTTGGAATATCAATTTTTTCTTCTAAATTTGTTACATCTGATATAATATTTTGATCACATGTATATTGATCATCTAGAATTTTAATTATCATTTCTTCTATAAGAGCACGATTATTTTGAGCATTATGTATTTTATTGCAATGTGCTATGCAATCACATTTATCAAAACATTTATAGTCACAAAGTTTACATTGATAGCGATTCCAACCAATATGAATGGCAGCATGTCTTCTTAGATTATTTACTGAAGGAAATTTTCGTTTACATGGAAGGCACTGAAGCTTTTGAAAATCTACTATTGAAGTTATTTTTTTCTCCATAGATAATACATGATCTAATTTTTCTTCTACATTGTGCTCCATATTTATTTCTACAGATATGTCTTTTGTAATATTTTCTAAAAATAAAAGTATTATATCATAATATATAATTTTTAAAAAATAAAATAGAAAAACAAATAAAAATAATAGAATAAATTTTTTCTTAGATTTATATATAATACATTACATTATATTATATTATATATTATATATATATATATATATATATAATATTTTAAATTTTATAAATATATATTTACCTGCAGCATTATTCACTCTCTTTATACTATCCTTATTCTTTCGTTTTTTACTTCCTTTTTTTATTTCATTATGTTTATTTATATTTGTATATAGAATTTCTAAAGGATCAGAAACATCACTTGCAGAAGAATGATTGTCCTCTACATTTCTTTGAATGCCATTTATGAGAACATTAGATTTATTTTGTGAAACTAATTCTTCATTTCCCAACATATCCCAATCTGCTTTACTTAAACTAGCAATTGCTTCCACACGAATAGATGTTTCATTAGTATTATTAATTTGTGTAGAAACTTGTGCTTTATTTTCTTGAGTTTCTGAATTAATAATTATATTTTCATTTGAAGTACAATCTGATGAAACTTTATTTATTTTTTTAATTTTAGTTATATTTTCATATGCTGCAACACGTCTATGACAATATGTCAAATGAGCTGATAAAGCTGCTTTTCTATCAAATCTTTTTCCACAACCTCCACATCTTTGTAGTTCTGTGTCAGATTCTAAATGATCTATCCATTCCTATTAAAATGCTATGTTTTAAATTAACGATATTTTAATGAAATTATAACCATAATAATTAAGATACCTGTGTTTCATTAACTCTTACTGCATTATTTATTAAAGTTTTACTAGCATCTTCTTTTTGTAAATCTTCAGCAGCTGTAGTATCCTTAATAAATGCTTTCTCTTGTATTTGTGGTCTAAGTTTCCGTACTTGTTCATTAGATTTTCTATGAACTATATTTTATATTTAAAAATTTCATTAAAAATTTATAGATTAATATGAAATAAATTATAGATTAATATGAATAAAATTATTAGATTAATATGAATTTAATTCTAACAAAATTTATATTCCAATGTAATTTTATATAATTAAATTTATTTTCTTCTTTCTAAATAAATTAATTTTTTTTTTATAAAATCAAAATTAATTAATTAAAAATTATATTATTATATTAATAAATTTATTAACATAATTATTATTATTAATTATATAAATTAAAATGTTATAAAATTTTTATTTACCTTTAAAAAGATGTCTATAAACACTCCAAGTATTTGCAAATGTACTAGAACAACAAGGACAAGGGTAACATAATCTATGAGATGTGTGTAATGTCCTTGTATGAACTGTTAATGTTTTTTTTGTTGAAAATTTCGCATAACCTAAAAATTAAAAATATTGTAATTATAATGCAAGAAAACTTATATTACTTTATATATAAGAAAAACATAATATAAACATACATATACGACATATAAGTTCATTCTCACGAATGCTACCAATTTCTGTATTATTATGAATTTGAGTTGTATTATTATTATTCAATTTTTTATTAGATTGTAAAACTCGTCCATTCACACCTAACACTGCAGTTTGCTCATTTGTATCCTTTAATTCCATTATCTAAATATTATTTAAAATTAAAGCAATAATAAAATATTAATGTATTAATAAAATAATTAAAATAATTATACTTATATTTTTAATTATTTATAAGTATTCAAATTATTTATATACATAACATAATTAAATTATATATATATATATATATTATTAATATAATATTATTAATATATAATTATTAATTGTACCTGTGCTTTCATTAAATCTGTATGATTTTTACTTGGAGTAACTGATTCAACAGTTTGATAAACTGCTGATGAATTTGAATGTATAATTTCTAAACACAGCTGTTCTGTATTTGTTTGCAAATTTTCTATTTGTTTTTTTTGTAACATATTAACAACTGTAGTAAGATCTTTCTTCTGCACTTCTTTACATACTTGGCTTCTTAAAATTCTATCATTTCCACAACTCTCTTCAAATAATTTTTGTGATTTTTGTATATCTGATTTACTCGTAGAAGTCTGTAACATATAAAACTTATATTATGTATTTATAATTCAAATACTTTTAATATAAATCAAAATAAACAATTTCATAAAAATATAATATTAAACACAAAAAATATACATTTAAATCTATATTCGAAATTAAAATATAATAGAATTATGCAAAATTAATCTTTTACATTACATTATTGTTTATTTCATTTTTAAATTTTACAAATTGTTTTTATTATTATTTGAATATATATATAAATAATTAAATTTACTTATGTATTTAAATATATAATATATATAATAAATATATAAGTATAATATAAGAATATGTATATAAATTTTAAATATAATTAAATATAATTTTAAATATCTATTAATTAAAATATTTTTATTTTAAAGAATTATACTATGAATGATACTATAAATGAAATATTGCATTAATATTATTAAAATTTTCAAATTCTATTGATAATATATAAAACATTATAATACAAAAATAAAATTATTATATTATATATTATTAAACTCAATCTTTAAATGAATATGTTTTGAAACATTATATTATATATTTTATATCGTTTCATTTCATAACTATTCAATTGAAAACACATTTATAATTTAATAATATAATTTTGAATAAAACTTAAAATTACTTGAAAATGTTTTTATCTATCTAATTTCTATTTTTTTTTTAGATTCTGGTTTATTATGAAATATCTATGTACTTAAGATTAATGATTACTTTAGTAAATGTAAAATTTTAGATATATTTTATTCAAATATATTATATTAATAAAACTATAATATAAATATAAATAGTAATCATTAGTAATCTTATCTTTATATAAAAATATAATAAAATAGAACATACTATATCATAATCGTTGGAAGATTTCTTGGCAAATGTAACATCAAATTTTTGTTTACAGTAGACACGTTTATGAGAAATAAAATTAATTAAACTTCTAAAGAGACTGCGACATACACGACATTCATATAACAAATCACATTCATATGTTAGAATGGATTTAACTTCATCACTGCCATTTTCTAAAATTTTGCTCAAACGATATAGAGTTGAAATACTTGTGTCTATTGGTGGATATAGTTGTGATAAATCTTGATCTGTATGAGTAATTTCTTTGGAAGGAAATTTAACTTTCCCAAATTTTCCATTTGGTTTTTTAGCTTTTGTCTTTGCTTTCATTGATTTCATTTTGTATTGAATATTATATATCCAATGTATTATCTTGTTAAAACTGAAAGAAACAATATCCTATAGAATTATGTAAGCTTAATAGTGAAACTTATTATAATGTAAAAAATTTATAAAACTAATAAATTTTATAATATGACTATTAATTATAAATAGAAGAAAATTAGATTATTTTAAAGAAGTAATAAATTAAAATAAAAATAATCATAAAATTGAAACTATTACTTAAAAATTAGAATATTAAACGTGAAAATATGTTCTCGAAATAATTATTTTCTTATTGATAAGTAGAATAGTTAAAAATTCAATAAAAATATTAGATTTAAAAGTATATTGAGAAAAGCGTACAATAGAGATGTACCGTCTCTCCTGCATTTTACTACGTAAAAATCGGTTTTGATTTTTTACATTTCGGATTTATAAAGAAAATAAAATATCAGGAATCAAGAAAATATATTAAGAATTTCTTATTCTATGAAAAAATCACGCGATTTAAATCTTCTTAAACGAGATGGATTCACAATTTCCACTGAGTAACAACCTCCATTTTTCCGAAACCTAGAGGTTCTTGATTCTACCGCTTTGAAGAAATGGTACTAGGCAGCACCTTCAGTTCACGGATAAATATTTTTACTTGTTATTTAATATTTCTTATAAGCTGAAAGTTTTAAAACAATAAATTATGTGATTTAATAATATACAAGAATTCAATAAATTTCAAAAAATAAAAAATAAATTACTAGTATTATGATTCTTTTTTTATTAAATAAGAGGTTATATTATATAAATTTTTAAAATGTATCAAAATTTTAGAATGCACTTATTGTTATGTAAGATTTATATTAAAAAATTAAAGTTAATAATTTTAGTAAAATATTATAAAAATATATATATTATTTTCAGATATATAATAACAAATATCATCTGAAGTAACTTATTATTTATTCACTTAAGCAACAAATTATTAACAATAAGATTTAATCATAAAATCTTGATAAAAAAAAAAATATTTTACTTTTTTCATCATTATCCTTACAGTTATTAATATATATAAATATTCAATATATAATGCAATATTTGATTGACAAAAAAATATAATAAAATAAATTTATTTTGATAATTTTAAAACAAAAACTTATACAGAATGTATGAAACATTATATTCATTTATTTCATTTATTTCATCATTTTGATATATGTATAAATAGTCTCATTTTTTCTAATTTAATGAATTTATTTGTCTACAACTATATTTTGTTAGTTATAAATATATATTATTAGTAGATATTTAGAAGCTCAAAATCATAACACATAAATACAATATAAAATTTCATATAAAATAATTGTACTTAATAAATAATGAATAATTTCTTTTAACAATTATTTTCTCTATATTATATTATAATTTAATGATTTTTAATTTTTAACTTGCTGTAATTCTTTACTTTATTCAAATCAATAATATTCTTACTGATATTAATATTTTATGAAAGAAAAATTTTATTCGATACAAATAAATTATTATATGATAGTTAAATATAAAGTAAAAAAAACATAATTATAGAAAATTATATATTTTATAAAAAAAAAATAGAGAAACAAATTATGGCATATATACGTATAAATTATAAAATCACATTTTTTTTAATACTATATAAATGCAATGTGATTTATAATTTTTATAAGATTATGTAGAAATTTATATTTTTATGAATTTGACTCTTTGTTCTTAGAGAATCTTATTAAATATTTATATATAATTAATTTTTATTCAAAATTTTTATTTTGATTTTATTTAATTTTTAAAATTTTATTTTTTTAATATAACGAGATATGATAAAAATTACAAAAATATGAAATCATAACTCTATTATAAATAAAATATCATACAATCTTAAAATATTTAGTTTTATTTTAAAATCAATTACATCTAAATAAAATAAAATTCTGATTTCTCATAACTTACAAGAATTATAAATATGTTCAATTTAATATATGTATATATATTAAATAATATATTAAATATTGGAATGAAATTATCATTTTCATAACATAAATGATATAATAAAATAATATATATATATATATATATATATAATATACATATAACTATTATATATATGTATTTCTAATTCTAATAGTATTTTTACTTTTACTTTTAACTATGAATTTAAGAATTTATGTAATTATTATTTATGTAAGTGAATTTATATAAGTATTTATTTCTCTTTTAAATAAAATATCTATCATATATATGAATTAAATAAAATTAAACTAGATATAAATTAAATATAACTTAAAAAATAATTTCATAAATTTAGGATATCACTATGTTAAATATATATACATGTTTATTTATATTCATAATTTTAACTGATAAATATCTCAAAAAACTAATTGTTAATTTGTTAATATTCGCTCAAATGAAATGTTTTTATGTTAACAATTTTCTTATTTAAAAAAAATTTATATAACATTTTGTTACAGATTTGTTATTTTATGTGCCACACAATTATTATTTATTATATATATATTATATATATATATCATATAAACATCTTATTATTTTATATTATTTAATTATAGGTTATACATACAATTTTTTTATATTTATAAAGAAATTATTAGATACTTTATTAATTTTTAATTTACAAATTTATTTCAAATGAAATTTTACAATTATTTAAAAAAATTATTAATATACTACTAATCTTTAAAAAAGATTTTTTTATTATATTTATAATAAT
>NW_006263343.1:86175-88597 GCF_000469605.1 Apis dorsata
AATAAATAAAATTTAAATAATTAATAAACTATATAAAATTACAGAAATTTTATTATACCATCACGCATGCGCGATAATTTGGCATCGTTTTTCGTGAAATCGTTCGAAAGATTCTGTTCTTCATATTTTTTAGTCTTCATATACAAACTTAATTGTATAGGAATGAATTTTAATTGACTGTAATTGCTTTTTCGAATAATACAAAACGATACGAAAATAAAAAAGATGGCGTTAAATGATTGTTCAGAATCAGAAATAATTGGTTGTGGATTTAATGCTTTTAAAGAAATTAATGAAGTGACTTTTTTAATTGGTGAATTAAAAAAAGTTGATCTTTCTCCAAGTCTTATTGAAAAAAATCGCGATCGATTTAATTTTATTTTATCACAATATCAAGATCAGAGACAACTCTTGGATCCTTATATGGATGATATTTTACAGCCACTGCTTGATATCATTAAAGATGAAAATTCTACAGAAATTATGCAACATAATGCTTTCAAGTATATTTTCATTGTTATGTCTGTTAAAACATACAAGAAAATTGTTACATATCTTCCACATGAGGTATGTAGATTTATTCGAATCTTTTACAACTTTTATATTTCAATTTTTATATATGTAATTTAATTTAATTTAGGTAGCTGATCTTCTTCCTGTTTTGCGATTGTTAGAAAAACAAAATCCAAATGATGTAGAAACATGGGAAACTCGATATGTACTTTTAATTTGGCTTTCTATAATTTCAAAAATACCATTTCCACTTTCACGTTTAGAAGTTTCTGATGTTAATTTTGAACAATCGATAACAATTAGAATTTTAAAAATATGCAAATTATTTTGCTTATCAAAAGATGCTTGTGCTGCAGCTGCAGTTTTTTTAATTGCTAATTTTTTAACAAGATCAGATGCTAAAAAATTATATTTAAAAGAAATGATAATGTGGAGTTTACAATGTGCAGAAAATGATCCTTTAAGACATGGTCCATTAGCAGTTATAGCAGCAATATTAAAACATAGTGCAAGAGAAGATGTTAAACCATATATTCAAATAATTTTAGATAAAATTTTACAACTTCATTTGAATGAAAATCCTGCAGATCTTATTCGTAAGTTTGGAATGAAAGTTGTACAAAGAATTGGATTGGTATTATTAGGAACAAAGTTGGCTTCATGGAGATATCAAAGAACTAGTAGACCTATATCTTTAGTACCTAATACTAATATTAATTATAACACCATAGAAAGTGTGGAAGATACTAAAAATATTCCATTGAATCATGATGATCAAGATATTCCATCAACAATAGAAGATATAATTGAACAACTTATACAAGGCCTTAGAGATAAAGCAATTACAATACGATGGTCTGCTGCAAAAGGAATTGGTAGAATAACAGCAAGATTACCAATGGATTTAGCAGATGATGTTGTGGGATTTGTGTTAAATCTTTTTTGTGGTAGAGAATCAGATTTTGCTTGGCATGGAGGTTGTTTGGCATTAGCAGAATTAGGAAGACGTGGTCTTCTTCTTCCTCATCGTTTAAATGATGTAATACCAGTTGTTCTTCAAGCCTTAGTATTTGATGAACCTAGAGCTTATGGTTCAATTGGATATTTAATCAGAGATGCTGCATGTTATATTTGTTGGTCATTTCCCAGAGCATATGATCCTGATATAATTCAACCTTACGTAAAAGAAATTGCAGCTATGTTATTGGTTGTTACTTGTTTTGATCGAGAAATTAATTGTAGAAGAGCTGCTTCTGCTGCATTTCAAGAAAATGTAGGAAGACAAGGAAACTTTCCACATGGAATAGAAATACTTACAATTGCTGATTATTTTGAAGTTGGTGTTAGAAATCATGCATATTTGAAAATTAGTACACAAATTGCACAATATGAAGAATATACAAAATCTTTGATTGACCATTTAATTACAAGAAAAATTACACATTGGGATACCGCAATTAGAGAACTTTCAGCTAAAACGCTTTTTAATTTAACTCCTATTGATTCTAATTATATTAGGGATACAGTTTTACCAAATTTATTAGATATGTTAAATTCTATTGATTTAAATATTAGACATGGTGCAGTATTAGCTATTGCAGAAATTTTAGAAGCATTGTTCAATAGTTGTAATGAAAAAATTGAAGATATAATTGGACCTTTCGCTATAGAGAATATCAAAAATATAGTTAGCACTTTTAGAAAAAGAGGACAATTCAAAGGTCTAGGAGGAGAATTAATGAAACAAGCATGTGCTGTGCTTATAAAAAAGTGCTCAATTGTTAATTTTCCTATTTCTATTGAAACTATTTGTAAGTTAATATTTATAATAAATATAATTATTTAGATTCAAATATAATTATAAAGATTCATATGCAGAAATTAATTGTAGATGTATAATATGATATTA
>NW_006263343.1:88686-96528 GCF_000469605.1 Apis dorsata
TAAATAAATATAATTTTTACAGGTGATTGGCAAAATCTTTTAGAAGAATGTTTGGGTCATGAAGTATCTATAGTAAAAATAAAAGCTGCAGAAGCACACACAGAATTTTTTCGAAAATACTATACAAACATAAACACTCAAGATCGCAATATTGTTATTAATCGTTATCTTGATAATTTACAATCAAATAATCAACTTGTACGAATAGGTTTTGCACAAGCAATAGGTTGTTAAAAAATTTTATTACAACAATTTAAATAATTAATTGATTTTAATAATTATTTATTAATTGATAATTATTCTTTTATAGGTTATTTTCCTTTATTTATAATTTGTGAAAGAGTAAAAGATATAATAGAAGCTCTTATTAAATGTACAAAAATATCAGAAAGTACTTTAAAATGGGCAGAAAGTAGAAAAGAAGCTATTCATGCATTAATAATGATTTGTCAAACTCTGGGAATAAAAGAAGCAGGTTTGTTTTTTATTTCTTAAATATTTATATTTTAATATTTAAGTATTTTTAAGTTTTTAATTTAAATCTTTATTAAAAATATATTTCATAATAAAAAACAAAAATTTAAATTAATATTATATAAATTATTATTTTTTAAATATTTTAAAATAAAATAATATATTTTTTAATATATTTTTAATATATATTTTAATATATAACTTTAGAATAACTATTTAATTCTTTATATATATTATCTAAATAATATTTTCGTATTTTTTATAATAGATAAATGGTGCATATATATTCATGATTTATATGATTGTTATTTATTGGCATTGAAAGAATATACTATAGATAGTCGTGGAGACATAGGAGCTTGGGTACGAGAAGCAGCAATGACTGGTTTACATGTAAAAATATTCGTTATTTTATACTTACATAAAGATAATGCTTAGTAAATTATTTATATTAAGATGTAATAATTTCAGATATTAACAAATTTAATATCACAAGCAAAATTATTTTCTATGTTAAATGAAAATTTAATGGCAAATATAATTGGTGGAATTGCACAACAAGCTGTTGAAAGAATTGATGGAATTCGAGCACAAGCAGGAGTTGTTTTCAGTGCTCTTATTCATAATGATCCTTCCTTACCAAACATTCCATATCATGCAGAATTAAAAACCATTTTTCCTTATGATGAATGTAAAGAAAATATAGAATGGCGAATGGAGTCAGCTACTTTTCCACGATTTATTAAAATGTTATCTTATCCTCCTTATACAATGAGTCTTTTACGAGGAATTATATTTAGTGTTGGTGGTTTAAGTGAATCTTTGGTATGGAAATATATATTATTAAATTTTTTTTAATATATCTCAATTTTATATATTTCATATTTTTTAATATTTTTCATTTTAATTATAATATTTTTAATTTTTTGTTTCAGGTTAAATATTCTAGTGTTTCATTATTTTCTTATTTACAAGAAATAGATGAATTGGGTCTTCGAAGTTTGTGTTATAAAATTTTAGATATTTTTGAAGAAAGTCATAAAAACGAACGAATGATTACATCAATGTTAGCTTTTTTGGATCGCTTACTTAGTTCTGGTTGTATTCAAATTGTTCTTGATGATTCTGAAAATGGAATTGCAGAACGAATTTTAATATTACTTAAACAAGAAATAAAAATTACAAATAATACTAAGTTATTAATTAGCAGTATAAATGTTTTTTGTCAACTCTTGCAGGTATATTTATTATATTACAATATTTTATTTAAAAAATAATGAGATAATTTTAAAATGATAACAACATTTATAGTTACATGGACCAGTTGCAAAAAGAGCATTTTGTCAGTTAAGTATTTTTCTTTGTCATAAATATAAATGTATACGAAAAGTAGCTGCAACAAGAACATATGAAGCTCTAACTCTTTATGGGGAAGAAATGGATCTTCCAGAAGAGGATTTGATTCAAATTTTAACTGAATTAAATATTACTGATTGGGAACAATCAGTATCTGAACTGCGACCCATAAGAAATCATCTTTGTGATTTAATGAAAGTACCTGCTCCTATTTTACAGAATAAACTTACAAATTAATTTTTCTTTCAAATTTTGCCTTATTTTAATTAAATTGGTAAGTAGAATTTAAAAATAAAATATTTATTTTCTTATGATATTAATGTTTTATATAGGATATTTTATTGGGATTAAAATACAAATTAAAATTTTTCTTATTTCTAATGATATAGAATAATATTTGAAATATAACTTCAATATTTTCAAGAAAAAAATAAGAATTATAATAAAATATTTTCAAAATAGTTAAAAATATTTTTGTGAAAATATTTTCTTTTTTTATATTGTATTTTACAATACAATTAGACATATTTCATTATGTCTAATTTATGATTTTGATGTAATATTGTATATCAAGAAATATTATTTAAATTAATATATATTAATATCAGTATATTATCTATCTTGTTAATAGAAACAAGAAATGATTATTTTTTTAATGCAAATATATTTCCAATTATTCATTCAATTTATATCTTCTAAAATGATAAACAAAAATTATGAACAGTATTATTATTATTTTTTCAAAATGCCTTTGTTGATTTTAGGCTAAGATATAATCATAATTATATATTTTTCTAAATTCTTATTCAAAACATTTTTAATTATTTTTTGTATTACATTTGTATGAAGTAAAAATTGAATTGAATTGGATTAAAAATGAAAACAAAAACTATATAAGATTATTTATGACTGACATGAATAATATAATATAATATATATTATCTTTTGATTCTATATTCTTTCTATTCTTTTTATTTTTATGGCTAGTGATGTGTGATCTCTGAATTTCTCTTACTTTGTTTTATACATTTTATACTTTGTTTTATATTTTTAAATTTACAATAACTATATTGATTATTATGTTATATTGATTAGTTTTGTTTTGTTTTATGTTGAAATATGAGTGATATATATTATATTATTATGATGTGAAACATACTTTGCAAAATATAAAAATTATTTTATGAATTTTTTTATTATGAATTGATAAATTTTTTATTATAAAGTATAAAAAATAATTTTTGTATATAAACACACACACACACACACACACGCGCGCGCGCGTAACAGAAACATGAAATTTTAACATAAAGAATTTTATTTAAAAAAAAATAATTTTATGCTTTTTTCTTTTTTATTACCTTCTTTTTTAAATGAAGTTAGAGAATAAAAGAATAAAATAAAAAAAAAGATTTTAAAAAATTTTTATTAATTTTATAAATATTATTTTTATTGTAAAAATATAAGCAATCATATATCAAAACTTATAATGAAAATAAAAAAAAAATACATATATAATTATAACATATATAAATATATAATTATAAATATAAATATATAATTTATTGCATATATATAATAATTTTTTAGATTAACATTCATTTCTATCATATAATTTTATTTTATCTCTTTCAAAATTCTCCATATTAATTGTAAGATTATTTTGGAGATAATAATTTAATATTTTTGCACTACATTTTTCTAAAATCCATTGTCTCGTCCATGAATTAGAATAATCAATTTTGTTTGTTAATGGATTTTTTGGCAATGGACAATTATAATGTTTCTTATTAATAATTTTTCTTTTTTTTTTTGTATGTATATTTTTACAAACATAACATTCAAATTCTTCAACATAATTTCCAAATTCATTGGATAGCCATTTTTTATTTTTTTTTAATGCCTTTTTTAATCTTTCATTATGTATATCATAATTATCAATTAATTTATGTGATAAATATTTATTATATTCAATTTCATTATTAGAAAGATTATATAAAAAGTTGGCTAAACTTATTGGATCTTTAAAATCAAGTATTGAAATAGCAGACATATTATTTGGAAGCCAATCCTAAAAAAAGAGAAAAAAAGAAATATGTATTATATTATTATATAATCAATTTTATTGAATTATTATTTGAATTGTTATTTTTATTTTTAAAAATAAGTTTTATATAATATAAGTTTTATATATTTAATGAAAAATTACGTAATTTTTTTTATCCATATAAATAATTCTTTGTCAAATAAAATTAAATATAAAATTGAAATGTTTGATTTTTTAATATTTAATAAAAAATTAGAATGTTATATAATCATTATTAGAAAATTATTAGAAAGTTTTATAAAATTTATTAATTTTTATAAAAAAATATGAATCAATGTGATACATTGCATTATATTATAAATTATTATAAAATAATTGTTACATTATAAATTTTAACTAATACTTTAAATGATGGTGATCCATAATATACAGGTATAGATCCAACAATAAGAGGCCTCCATAATTTTTCAGTGATATAATCGTCACAGACTGCATTTTCAAAAGCTATTGTAAACTTATAATTGGCATTGAATGAAAGAAAATCCTCTCTATTTAATACTTCAAGGTAATTTTCCTTTAATCTATTTAATAATACGTTATAATTAACTCATTATACAAATAATAAAAAAAAATTAATTTTATTTAAATCTACATATATGAATGTGTATGTATAATATATTACCTTTTATTAAGTTGAGCATTATTTAAACATGTACCATATGAATCTATATGTATATATTTCATTAATTCAGCTACATAACTATCTCTATTACTTGCAGTATCGCAATCAGATTGTATGTAAAGTAATGGTGCTAAATTTTTTTCATACATTAATTTAGTTTTTTGTTTAGTCGATACAAAATATTTTCTACCTGTAAAACCAATAATTTATATTATTATGAAAACATAATTTTTATAACATATATATATTTTAGGATTTTTAATTTTTTATATTGACTTAATAATTCTGTAATTCCAGGTAGATCTACAAGAGTAAGAGGTATATCACTAAATCTACTAAATGTTGAGGAATATGTAAAAAGATTCAGAGTTTCCTCTTGGACTAAGATTGGATTATTTCTAGGAGATTCTTCATGAAATAAACCCCATGGAATCTCATTGGATTTCCACTTTGGTAAATCATTAATTTGAAAACTGCTACCATAAAACAGGAAACTCTGAAAATTAAAAATTAAAAATATGAATTCTTTAAAAATAATCTCAATTAATTTAAAAAACAAATATAAGCAATTTTTACATTTATATATATTATGAAATTTAATAAATTTTTAATAATTAATCTTGTAATAATAAATTGATCAATTCTTATTTATTAATATTACTACTAATTTATAATTATTTTAATTCTTAATAATTCAACAATTTTACAATGATTATGAATGAAAAAAATAAAATAATTATTCAATTTGTAATATATATTTAACTTTATTTTAAATTTAAAAAAATAATTGAAATTATTTAAATCTTTATTTTTCAGAATTTATATTTAAGTTAAATTATAATTATATATAAAAATTATATATGTTACCTTTACTTGATTATGATATTGAAAGGATCGATTACTTGTGAAATAACATTGATAATTTTCACAGTCCCGTAATTTTTCATCATTTCCAAAAGGTGTCCACCATAAAATTACAGGTACGTCTAAAAAATATAATTAAAATATCTTTTAATTCAATAATTTAAATATTTATGTTTTATATTTATAAAAATATTAAACAAAACTTGACACATTCTATATACCTGAATAATGTAATTTATTGCCAATAAGAATTAAATATATCTGTTAATAATGTTAATTTTAATAAATATTGATTTATATTTATTTTATAATATATCTTTATAATTTGTATAATATTATTAATATTAAAATATTATTTAATAAGTATATATTTATAAATCAAAAAAATTATTAATTTATTATTATCATTGATATTTTTTATAAGCATTTCATTATTATATTATGGAATTATAAAGTTAATTATAGATATACCTGATAAATTATTATACTCAAACTTAGAGCAACAATTGTTACAAATATAGAATATATTCTTCGTGAAAAATAAAAGTACAACATTTTATAGTTAATAGTTAATAATTTTTATGATTAATAAAATATTTATTTTAATTATGCCGTTTCCTTAATGATTTATTTTTGATTAAAATATTTTAGTGAAATGTATATGTTTTTAGATATTAAAACTTAGATGTTTAAACTTTACATTAAAATATTTCACATTATTAAAAATAATATATTGTTCTTAACAGATACTTAACAGATTTTATATTTTCGTTTATATTTATAAAAAATATATAATATAATTTATGAAATATAATAGATAATATAATTATATTAGTATATATTTATATATTTTAACATATCACATATTTTATTAAAATATATTGTTTTTGAATAAACATTATTTATTCTTACTGTTATTTTTACAATAAATTTTATATTATGTTATAATTACTTAAATTTTATTATAATTACAATATTACTTTTTTAAAAAAATATTTTAAAAATTTAATAACATATAAATAATTTGTATTGCATAGTAGAAACTAAAATAAATTTGAGGTTAAGGTACAAATGTTTCGTCATATTTTTATAAAAAAAAACAATTTCTTGTGATAAAAAATTAATGATTAATTTTTACAATATATAAGTTTGTAATTATTTATAATAATTGAAATTAAAACACACAGAAATTATATATAAAAAAATAAAATAATTTTATATTTAAATAAAATAATAAATACAAATATAATATATGAATTATTTTAAAATATTAAATGTCATTAAAAAGTTTTGCAATTAAATTTTATTATTAATCATAAATTATTGTTTATTTATAATATTATTGCTTTAATAACTTAATTTTTACATTTATTTTAAAAATATGTGAATAAAAAAAATATATTTCAATAAATNTATATATATATATATATATTTAATATGAAATATGAAAATAAACTAGAATACAATTTATATATATAAAAATATCTGACTGACATAAATGACTTAAATAAGTAATTTTTATATTTTTATAATTGTTAATAATATGTGTAAATTAAAAGTTCAAATTTAATCGCAAATGAAAGAAATTTAGAACTGTTCTGCGTCCGTAATTTGCCAGAAGAATGAAATCAGTATAAATGTCTCGTTAGATACGCTTCAAAGTTTTAAACTTCCTGAATGAAATAAGATTATATTCTAAATATTCGATTGATTTATATAAAAATTTTTAGTAATTAAATATTTATTATTAATAAAACTTTATCAAATATATTATTATTTGATTTTTTCATGAATTTCATGTAGCATTAAATAATAAATTAATCATTTATAAATATGAAAATTATGTAATATTTTACAAAGAATTAAATACAAATTTATAAAAATATAATGATTTTTTCATTAAATTAATGATTAATATCTAATCATATACATTCGTTTAGATATAGAAAGTAAAAAATAATATTATACAAATTTTATTAAATTTTATAAAATTAAATGATATTTTAATATGTTATATATTTAAAAATAAATGGAGAATATTATTCAAGAATGATAAATTTGATTCCACAGCAATATAATTGCATTTAAAATTATATTCTAAGAAATTCAATTCTATGAAAGAATGCATATATTCTACATTGATGTATATTTGACATCGTTCATAAAATAATATATTGATTCAAAACTAACGGTATATTTTAAGAAAATAAGGAAGTAAGATAAGAAAGAATGAAAATATATTGATTTTTATTATATATAATAAATATTTTTATTATTTCAAATATTTTTAATTTAATTTAAAATATTTTAAATAAAAATATTTATTTGATTTTAAATAAAATATATATTATTAAAAATTTAAATTGATAAAATTTTAAATAATCTTTAAAAAAGGTAATTATCACAGAAAGTCTATATC
>NW_006263343.1:96548-97110 GCF_000469605.1 Apis dorsata
AAAGAGGACGAAATAACTGTATATCGTTTAACTGTAAATTGTCTAAGGAATTAAAATGAAATTCCTAATTATATAAATGAACATTTTTTTTATTGAGAAAATATAATTAAAAAAATTATATTTATAAATAATAAAATTATATATCACTAAATTGATAAAAATATTTTTTCCATAATTATATAAAATTCAAAGATTAAAAATAAAAATAATAATTATAATTCATTTAATATATAATAAAATTATATACATATATTGTTTAAATATATATATACATGTCAATTTAAATAAATAAAAATATACATAATATAAAAAGTTTATTAAGATTTAAACGAATTATTTTTTACATATTTCTATATTTAATACATAATTTCGTAAAATTATAAATGATTTTTGATTAAAAAATTAATGTTGCTTATTGAAATTGAAATCATTTTAATTTCAATTTAAAATATCTTTTTTGCCGTTTTATTTTATAAAATTTAATCGTAATATATTTATTTAAAACATATATTTATATTTTTTTCAAAGTAATAATTAAATTAAATAATTATTTTAAGTACAA
>NW_006263343.1:97163-99629 GCF_000469605.1 Apis dorsata
ATATTTCATATTTTAAAATATTTTAACATTTATTATAAAGAAAATACTAATATTATAGCTTTATAATTTAATTTGATAAATTTTAATTTTATTAATATAAAACAGACACTATAAAAAAATCTTTTTATATATATATATTTAAAAATAATATATATTTAAAAAGATTTTTTTAAATTTTTAAATCTTCACAAAAAAGAAAAAATTAAAAAAAGCTTAAATTATATTAAAATAATAATTATAAAGAATAGATAAATTACAAATAAAAAATGGAATGTATATGAAGTTTCATCGCAAAAACAGCAATCACAAAGATAGGGTCGTCGATCTGCGGTTCACTGTCTTCCGGAAAGTCGACAGTTCGATGTATGCTTATTCCCCACTTTTTCCTCTTTCTACATCCTCTATCGTTCACGACTGCGACCCCCTTATTAAAACGGCGCACGCGCGATATTCTGTAAAATTATACAGGGCCGTATGAATTTAAAGATACCTATTATATCTGTTATATTTATCGTAAAAATTTTTATTTATTATATGATATTTATTATTACTAGTAGTATACAATATACAAATTAATATTAATAGCTTAAATAATTTTTATAATAAATACAATTAATATAAACAATTATAAATATAAAAAATAAATAAATTTTATAATGTTTCTCCACCAATATTACATTCTATACACAATCCTGATTCTATGGTGGAATCAGATTTTGCGCATGCGTCAAAAGTCCTGAGGGATCCTTAACACAAACTGAGAAGAACAAGCGAGTCAAGTCAGTTGCTGGCTGAGTATCTTTGTTGCGGTGAACATAATTCGTCGGTCGTGACCGATACTTCTCTTGCGTACTTTCTTCTGTCTGTTTTTAGTGTATTTTTACGACAAGTACGTATAATCTGTCTTCCTTTTGATTCTGTAAGTATATAAATTTATTTGGTACAAAGATCATGTTTTATTTATAATTTTTATCATATTTTGTTTTTTTATACATATATATATACATATATATATATATATATTATATTTAATAAATTACAAATTTAAATTACTAAATGTACAAAAATATATTATTTATTTATTATTTATTAATTATTGAATAAATAAAATTAGTTTAAATAACAGTTATAAGTTAAACTTTAATTATAACATTTATTGTTTTTTTTAAATATTCACTTGAAATTTTTTAAATATCTTTTGATATTTAAACAAAATATCTAATTTTTTGTAATATATATTCTATTTTATTGAATAATTTTATATTATATGATTTAGTTTTTTATTATTATATTATTGCCATATTATCTGTTGCTTGTTTCTAATTTAATTTTTAATGTTTATTATTTAATATTATTAGTCATTTTTCTTTATTTTCTTTTTTTAGAATCAAAATATAGTTTTGTTAAACTGGGTGGATGGAACGCCAGTCATTGTCCCGGCTTTCGTATCGTGTTATTGATTTTGCATTATGATTTAATTAACTGATTTTTGAATTTAGTAATTTTATAATTTTTAATTTTATAATTTCAGTTTTCGTTTTCTAATAAATTTTTTTAAATGAAAATTTAATTTTAAATATAATATTATATATATTTATTTAAATTTAATTGTGTTATAAAATAGTGTATAGTAAATGTAAAAAATTTATAAAAAATTAATATTATAAAATTCGTATTTTGTTAATTTAATTTATAATCAGATATTGAATAATTTTAAAATTTATTTATTTTAAATAAATGTTTATTGAAATAATAAATTGACAATAAAATGATAATAAATAATGAAGAAAACAATCAACCTTCAATATATATATATTATACCTATATATTATTCTTTCATTTATTTCAAATACATGTTTAATTACATTTTTTAACTTAAAATATTTATATACCAGAACAATAATTTTTAACAGTTGTCATAATAAATAATGGATTAGACTTTATAAATTTTATATTATATTATATTTTTTTCTATAATTGGAAAAAATAATAAATAATAAAAATTAATAGTAGTTCTTTGATAAAAATTGATATTAAGACGAAATAGTCTTGTTAACATTTTCTTAGTGAAGTTGGCCCCACCCAGGCGGAAACACGTACAAATGAGTCATGAAGTTGAGGGTTGAAAATAAAATATACTTGGGAGACGAAAAAATTTTAAGACTGAAGAATGTTCTAAATTAGGAACTGCATTTTATAAAATATCTTTCTGGAGAGATCAAACTCATATGTTTGTCTAAGAAAACTTCAACGCTGAGAGAAAAATAGGATGTTATTTTTCTATTATAATGCTATTTTTACTATTAATTTACAATTTATTAAATATTTAAATTATTTATTATATTATATAATAATAATATATTATAATTATTATATATTATATATTATATAATATATAATATAATTATATATTATAATTATTTACTTATTAAAATTAATTATTATCAAATAATTATTTTTCTAATT
>NW_006263343.1:100206-102191 GCF_000469605.1 Apis dorsata
AAACAATGCAGGCTAACGGTGAGAATGTCGGTTCTGAAAATACAAATGAAAAATCTGGATGGACGGTAATTATTAATTATTTAAAAGTTATATATATTTTATTTTTAATAAATTAATATATATTTCTTATATTTAATTTAAATTTGTTTATTTTGTATTTTTAAAAAATATTAAACATTAAAAATTGTCGTGAATTAAAATTTAAAATTATAGATTAAAAATAAAAATTTGAGTATTTTTTATTTTATTTGAAGTATATACAATAAATAGAATTTATAAATGTATTATAAATAAAGAAAGCATAAATAGATAAATTTATTTTAAGCTAATTAAATATAGTATTTTTAAAAAATATT
Source organism: Apis dorsata (assembly GCF_000469605.1). Taxonomy (NCBI): domain Eukaryota; kingdom Metazoa; phylum Arthropoda; class Insecta; order Hymenoptera; family Apidae; genus Apis; species Apis dorsata. Next base: position 100,563 of record NW_006263343.1, read on the forward strand.
TTCTCTTATATTTACTTAATTTTATAATATTTACTTAATTTTATTATAGGTTGGTTTAATAAATGGAAAGTTTAAGTATCTCACAGCTGAAACTTTTGGATTTAAAATTAATGCAAATGGTTCAAGTTTGAAGAAAAAACAATTATGGATTTTAGAAGGTAGTGAACAGCAAGTTTTTCTTCGATCTCATTTAGATCGTTATTTAGCAGTGGATCAGTTTGGAAATGTTACTTGTGAGGCAGAAGATCCTAGTGATCCTGGTTGTGCTTTTCAAATACAGTTAGCTTCTGATGGTATGCAAAATATTTGATTATATTGACTTCATATAAATTAATTATTATAAATTTATTTTTATTAAGTTTAGTATAAATATTTAAATCAATCTTTGATTTTTTAAATAAATTCAATTTTAATATCAATTTATATAATCTATAAAAATAATATATTTTTTTAGATACATTATTATTACATAATTATAAATCATAATCATAATCATTTGTAAAAATTTAATTTCTTTTTTTAAATTAGGAAGTGGTAGATGGGCTTTAAAGAATATTCAAAGAGGATATTTCTTGGGTTCTAGTCAAGATGAACTTAAATGTATAGCCAAAGCACCAAGTGAAGCAGAATATTGGCTAGTACATCTTGCTGCTAGACCTCAAGTAAGTAAAATTTTTGCATATTATATCATAACTTTAAATTCTTTATCAAAAACAAATTTAGTTTTCATATATTAAATTTTGAATGAATTTATGTATTATGAATGACTTTATATGTATTATTATATGTATTATATGTATTATATTGTAAATATAAAATAAATATGTTATATTATTTTAAAATGTTGATTAGTTTTGATTTCTTATGCAAATTTCTTTTAGGTAAATTTAAAATCTGCTGGAAGAAAACGATTTGCTCACTTAAGTGCAACACAAGATGAAATTCATGTAGATGCGCCAGTTCCTTGGGGAGAAGATACACTCTTTACTTTAGAATTTCGTCCTGCTTCGATAGAAGATAATGGCGAAGAACATTCTAAATTTGAGGGTGGTCATTATGCTTTACACACTTGTAATAACAAATATTTAGCACGAGATGGTAAACTTTTAGATTCTTGTACACGAGATTGTCTTTATGCTGCTGAGTTTCATGCTGGATTACTAGCACTCAGGTAAGAAATATTAGTATACTTTTCATTACATTATAATATTAAAATATAATTCTGTAAACATTAAATAAAAAAATTGTTTAATTTATGTCATATTTTATTATAATTATTGTAAATTAATTTTAGTATGTGTATATATTTATTATATATATAAACATAAAATATAAAACATATATATATATATATTTATATATATTTATACATATGTTAGTTTAAATGATCTTGTATCTATATTTTGAAGATTATGATATAAATTATAATATTTTTAATTAAAGGGATCTGTATGGAGCATATTTGGCACCTATTGGAAGTAAAGCTGTTTTAAAATCAAGATCAACAACTGTAACTCGAGATGAGTTATTTTCTTTAGAAGAATCATTACCGCAAGCTTCTTTTGTTGCTGCTTTAAATCAACGTTATGTATCTGTGAAACAAGGTATATTTTATTTTTATAATTTTTA
>NW_006263343.1:102391-128380 GCF_000469605.1 Apis dorsata
TTATTTTTATTATCTTAATTAAAAAAAATTTATAATTAGAATTAAATATAATTATTTTTTTTATATATTTACATTTAATTATAAATTATCATATTTGTTAAATTTTAATTATAAAAATTTATCAATAAATATTATTTATTATTATAATTCAATTATTTATTTTAAAATATAAATTTTAATTATAATTAATTACAAATTATTATAAGTAATTAAATAAATTTAAAAAATCTTTCTGGATAATAATGCATAGCATTATGATTTCAGGCGTTGATGTGACTGCTAATCAAGATGAAATTTCTGGACATGAAACTTTCCAATTAGAATTTGATCGTGTAACCAAAAGATGGTATGTTCGTACCATGCAAGATCGTTACTGGAGTCTTGAAGCAGGAGGAGGAATTCAAGCATCGGAACACAAACGTTCTTCTAATGCTTTGTTTGATTTGATTTGGCAATCGGAAGATGGAACAGTAGCTTTACGTGCTAACAATGGCAAATTTTTAGCAACAAAGCGTTCTGGTCATCTTTATGCTAATGCAGAATCTGTAAATGGATTGGATTCAGATGCTAGCAAATATTATTTTTATTTGATGAATAGACCTGTCTTAGTATTACGTTGTGAACAAGGTTTTGTGGGACCTAAAAGTTCAGCCAGTTCAAAATTAGAATGCAACAAAGCTATTTACGAAACTATCAGAGTCGAAAGATGTGATCGTGGAATTGTTAGATTTAAGGGTAAAAAATTATTTGTATAATATATCTATGTGGAAATTAAAAATTATAATATAATTTTCGATTTTTTATTTAATAATAGTTTAATATTTTAAATATATTTTAAATTTTAATTAAAACTTAAAAAAACTGATTTATTTTTATCTATTGAATTTATTTTATTTCAGGTCAAAATGGTAAATACTGGCATGCAGATAGCGAAGGAGTAACCGTAGATTCCGATATATCTTCTGATGGCTTTTATTTAGAATTACGAGAACCTTCTCGTATTTGTATTAAGCATACCGATGGAAGATATTTAACTGCAGGAAAAAATGGAGCATTGCGTCTTGGAGAAACAGATTATGAATCTGCTACAAAGTGGGAATTTTAATTGATTAAATAATCATGTCTATGCTATGTTCATTTAAAACTTTATTCAAGCAATTTAATTTTTATATTTAAAAAGACGTTATATGTAATAGATATAAATACTCAAAGTTTTAGTAAAAACAATCTAGAAAACGCATTTAATTTGAATGATTTATTGAAGGATTTAATAATTTATATTTTTTGATTATATTCTAAGTATCAGAAATGAAAAAAAAAGAAATATATAAATGTTGGATTAAATTTTTAAAAGAACATAGCTAAAATTTTGCCCTTTTTATAGCTTCGAATGTAATCTAATATAATATTTACAAGTACGGAAAAAGCTCCTATCGAGTACTTAATTAGAAGTACATCGTCGAATTAATTTTTTACGATTCTTTTATACTTCTAACTACGATTTTTCTATTCATAAAATACCGAATAAGACTGATCATTCGCATATTTACAGAATAATTAGCGGTTATTACATCGTATTCTAATAATTTAAAAAAAAATTAATATTTTTCATTGTTTTTTTGATCATAGAATAATTGAATATTTGTTGAATTATATTTTCTTTAATTTAATATATTACTTGAGATATTTATTTTTCAATATTTGATACTTAATTGATCGGTAATTTTATATAAGAACATTATATTTATTAATAAAACTTTTCTAATTTTTTTAATTATCAAGCAATATAATAATTACCTATAACACTCTTTTATAATATTGTAAATATGTTTACAATTTGACATTTTATAATTTTTCATCTTACTTTACTTAAATCTTATAATTGATAATTTTATTTAATTAATAATGGAAATATTTTGTTAATAATTTATTTTATAAGAATAAAATAAAATAAAAAATAACAAAAAACTTAACCGATCGTTTAAGTGTTAAAAAAATTCTACTTTCTAGTCTTTGTATGAATGTATTAATATCAACACCAATTAATATTGAATTGTTGTAAAGCAATTAATACACTAGACAGCATATTTCGAAATTTGTTAATAAGTAATATACATAGTATTTTAGTTAATAAAAATAATCATTGCACATGATAAGTATATTTTTTTTTATATTATTCAATTATACACTATTATAGAATAAACATGTCATGCACAAATATATCATATCATTATAAACTTGCTATCTAGTGTATATCTTCAAAAAAATCGATGCAATAATCGAATTAATCTGTATAATTTGAGATCACGCTTTTTCTACATAAGAAATTCACATTCCGTGAGCTGTGCAATGGTCGAAACATTTTTACAGCTATTTCTATGAAAGAATTTTACGTCACAACCCGCTTAGAAAATATTAAAATGGTAAATTTTATATATGGATTAGTACTAATTTTGTGGGCGTGTAATTTATCGATTAGCTTATAAGTAACATTTTTCTTTTTTTGTCGAATTTCAATATTTTTCGAATATATTGATATTTTGATTCGACAAAAAGAGAATAATTATTTTTCGATATGCTTTTATCTTTTATATGATACTTTTTTTTATCTGCTCTCTATTTTTCATATACAAACAAGATTAATATTAAGGTCGTTACTTCGGCAAAACTATCTGTAGTTTATGTTATTTATCATATTGAGGAAAGCGGGATAATCTAAATGCATTATGTAAGCAATAAATTCTGCTATTAAACATTTGTTAAAATTTTTCTCATACTACCATTTTCCAGAATCATAGCCTTTTAATTCTATTATTCATTCTTAAGTCAATATAATTTAAAACTTTTAATTGATTTTTATAATTTCCGAAAAAAGATAATTTATTTTATATAACAAATAATTTTTCAAGTATTTTTAAGTATAATAATTAATAATATATTGTGAATGTTTAATTATTCATTATTCATTACTTTATTATATTCATTAAACATTACTTTTATACATGGATAGAAGAGAGGTAACAATGGTAATTGCGGTAATTTAAACTCCATGAAATCATAAGCTAGTCCAACATTTATTTCTTTGTCTGGAATAGAAGGAATCTTTGAATAACGTTGACTAAAATGCGTCAATAATATAAATTTCGCATTCATAAATTTTCCAGCATTTATTGCTTGAGAAGTAGTTGAATGTAATTTACTTTTTGCTAATTTTTCAAGACCATCTTCCATAGTTGCTTCGTGAATTAATAAATCACAATTTTGTCCTAAAGTTATAAGATTTTGACAAAATATAGTATCACCACTGAAATAAATACATTTTGAATTATGAATTGTTAACATATAAAATTAATTAATTTTTAAATTATACATTTTACTTATCTTACCTATAAACAATTTTTTTATTATTTTTGAGAGTAATAGCAATACCAAATGATTGTTTACAATGTGGAACATGAATTGTATTTATTTCTTTAATGTCTAATTTATTGTACAATTCAAGTTCAAAAGTTGTAGGTAACTTATGATAATTTAGATATACATTATTATTATCTATTAAAATGTATTGATGGACAATAGATTCAAATCGATCATTGTAAAAATTCAGCCATGGTATTATATTTTTCGGTGATAGTAAATATAATTTTTGATTTGTGATCTTTTTTCTTTGTAATAATAAACCAATTAGTCCTAAATGGTGATCTGCATGTATATGTGATATATAAATAGCCTAAAAAAAAAAAAAAAAAAAAAGATTAGTATTTTATTATTATATTAAAAGAAAATTGTAGACATCAATTAAAATATGAATATCAATGTTCTAAAGTCAAAAATAATTTTATTAATTTTATTAATTTTAAAATGTAAGCGACGTACCTTAATAGTACGTAAAATATTAAGACCTTCTAAAACCCCATAAAATCTAATAATTTGACCAAGAGTACCTTCTCCACAATCCAATAAAATGCTACTATCTTTATTAATTCGTAAAAGAATACTACTTGTATTTCTAATTTTATTTGGTACGCTACAACCAGTACCTAACATTATAATTCGTGGATAATCAGAAATATTATTTAAATTAAGTTCTGATGATTTTTCATTAATAATTATTTTTAATTCCTCTAAAACATTTATAAAATTAGGAATTTTTATAACTTCATCAATATATGTTTGTGATTCCTTATAAATTTTATAATTAATTAAAGTAGATACATTTGGCCGTAAATTTAATATTTGTGCTGTTCTAGCACGATGAAAGTAATTATTCATAGTCTGAAATATAAAATTTTCTAATTATTCATTTTTTAAAATTTTTTAATATATCAATTTTTATATTAAAGAAATGAATATTATTTTATTAAATATATCTTTATTATTATTTAATTTGAAACATTTTACCTCTTTATCTTTTTCGAAACAATCTTTATTTAATAAAGGAAATATTTCAGGATGCAACATATTTAATAAAGATTGATTCTTATAAACAGCTTCACTGCCCATACAAGTATTTTCATCATTTAAAATTATATGTTCTGTTTTTGAGGAAAACTTTTTTATCCAATCCTGATATTTTTGACTTGTGAAAATTTTTTCAGGAGTGAAATGAAATATGCAAAAAACTTCATTTTCCTTTTTTGTTGATTCTGTTTGATATTTTAAAAAAGTAGAGTGATTTATAATGGAATCCAAATATTCTTCTGTTGGACATTCTAAAACTGAAGAAAATTTTTAACATTAATTGAATTTTTTAATAATAGAAAAAATAAATTGATATTTTTTTAATTATAATTATTCAAAATTACCTTCATTTTTTAAACAGGATATTTTTAATTATTTTTGAATATTATAAATTAATAAATAAATTAATAAAAACAAACCAAAGCAATTAAAAAAAAATAATTACAAAATAATAATTTAATACTTGTTATTATATACTTGTTGTTTAATACTTGTTAATATTATTTAAGTTGTTTATAGATTTAAATATTTTTAGAATTACCTATAAAAATGGTTTTAGATTCAGATGGTTCTACTACATCTTTGCTACGAACAATTGTTCCATCTTCTTTAGTAATATCAAATCCTTGTTTTAATAAATTTAAATGTGGTCCAGGTGGTACACCAAAATCTATACATTTGCTTATTAACAATTTTCCAAGTTTTGGATGAACTTCACAAATAAAGCATAATAAATGTGGAATACTTTTTACTTTCTTTTCTGTTTTTATTTCTTCCTCTTGTGTTTTTTTATTAATAACTCTTTTACCATTTATATTTGTGTGACATTGTTCTTTATCAGTTAAATATAAAGAACTTTCTTCAATGCTTTTGAAAGATTTTGTTATAGGAATATATGAAATATTCATTACATCATCACTATATACTTTAGATTCATTGATCACAGGAAAAGAAATTTTTAGATTTGGTAAAGATATAAATGATTGAATTGTTTGTATAAAATTATCAAATCCTTCTGGACAATGAATATTTATTTTTTTTAGACCATTTGATTGTGCTGTTAAAAGAAAACCTGGAATACCTCCAACATTTTTCCAAGAAGAATGTGTCACAAATATATTACAAACTTTGGATAATTTACAATGATGTTCTTGACTTAAACGTTGAGTACCTTCTCCACAATTAAATATATAATTAATCTGATCACTTATAAAAAATATATTTTCTGGGGTTCCAAGTGCTCCACTGCCAAGTACCTGTTTTCAAATATTAAACTTTAACAAAATTTTATTATTGTTATCGTAAATTTTAATATAGAATTAATTTATTTAACATTAATTCATTTCATTTATAAATATTTTAAATACCTTTAATTTTGCATTAAAATGTGTATAAGGTTTCACTCGTTTCATTGTTTGCATTGACAAATTATTTGTTTCATATACAGTTTCTATTTTTTTATATAATTTAATTTTGTGAATATTTCTAATGATGCACTTAAAACAGTACACAATATTTTTGAACATCACAAAACAAAAAAAACTATTTTTAAAACTATTTAATATTTAATATTTAAAAGTTAATTAATAATGAATAGTTTGTCAATTAATTAGTTTTAGAAACAAAAACAATTGTCTAATTGTTAAGTTAATGATAATTAAATGATATAATTAACAAGTTTCTTAAAAATTATAATATATATCAATTAATAATCGTTATAAATTGTTTTTTATTATTATATTTTTTACTTAACCTTATTACTTATAAATTATAACATGCGTTAGATATAATTTTTGTCAGTTACATTTATTAATAAAAGTTTCAAATATATTATTTATTAAAATAAAAATGTATAATAAAAATTCTACAATAAAAATCTAAATTGAAAATACAATCACGTGTTAACCACATTATACAAGAAAGATAAGTAAAAAATTTAAGTAAATATGCAATGAAAAGAAGCAGAAATATAATAATATAAGATGATGTATTTATTAGACGAAATTTAGATTAGCCGATCTGGAAAGAAGAAATTATGTGAGAAATTTGGAATTTTTTCTCTTAATCCATAAGTTTATATAACTATGTAAACTTGTTTCATATTTCATGGCAAACAACTGGAAAAAATAATTACGCGGGAAAATTAAAAAAAATTTTATAAATTGAAGCTATTTCTCGAGTAAATTTTTGCGAAATAATTATAGATAAAGAAAGCATAATAAAAGAAGATATAGAATAAAAATCAACACTCTACAGTAAGTAAAACTAATAAAAACAGATATAGAATAAAAATCAACTTTCTAGAGTAAGTAAAACTAATAAATAGAAGAAAAATACAACAATAAAAGAATAAAGATAGAATAGAATTGACTAATAGATACAAAAGAATTGACCATTAAGATCACCTCTTGAGTGATAAAGATATTAAAGATTAGAATAAAGTAGAATAAGAATTAAGAATCATTGCTATATTTTGCTTTTAAGAAAGAAAGATGTATATAATATTCAAGAGATGGCGTTGATAATCAATTCCTACTTTGTCTATTTCTATTCTATTTGCTTTCTTTCTCTATATGTTAATTTTATTTATTTTAGAGATGGTGTTGATATCTCAATTTTTACTTCATCTTTTATTATTTCTCTTTTCGTTTATATATTAGTTTCATTTATAATGTTTTAGAAATAATACTGATTTTCTAATTTTTATCCTATTTTTGAATTATTTTTTTCTTTATTTAAAAAAACTTGGCAAAAATTTATGCATTTAGAGACAATTTAAAATTAAAAAAATATATTAGTTATATATTATAATAATTATTGTTATATCTATTTTTTTATTTTTTTTTCATGAGTAATAAAAGTAAATATTCAATCCAATTATTTTTTTTGATTTATTAAATATTTAATTATACTATATAACATTTATAATGCATAATAAATATAATTCTTCAATCTGTAACTGAATTCACTTTGTTTATGTTAACGAAATTAAATAATAGAAAAAATTCTTATTTTGCCTATTTTAATAATTTTGAATACTTGAATATATTTCTTAAGAAATCAAAAGTGATAAAGATTATACAAATATAATTTTGTGAGAAAGTAAGTTTTAATATAGTATATAAAAACTTAACGTTTATTATTATTTATTCTATTTCTTTGTTAAATATTATTTTAAATTAATCGTTTCATATCTAAAAATAATAATAATAAATCTATTTATTTAAAAAATAATAAAAATATAAAAAGTATAAATATATATATATATATATTTTTTAATTTGAATACTTTTTATTATTTATATTAAATTATAATATATACCAAGTAAATTTTACTATCTTAAAAATTAATCGTATGTATATATCCTTTAATTTGTTGTAACATTACAATAGTCAGAAATTATTTTTGCCACTATTTTAAATTTACATTTCAATTTAACAAGATATTTTGTTCGAAATATTGAATTTGAAATATTATCTATTTTAATCCTATTTATGTTAATATTCGAATATTTTGGATATCTTTTTATTTAACATAAATCTATAAAGGCTTTAATAAATAATCTTAAATAGAATACATGAGATAAAGCATCTGGAATCTACATGTAATGTTAGTACTGTGTTCGCTTTTATTGTGATTGACAATGTGATAAACAACTGCGAGGGATATCTTTGATCTTCAATTTTGATCAAAAAATCAACAATTGTTGATCCCATATACTGAAATTATAGTTTATTTATTGTTTGCATTATAATATGATATAATTTTTTATCGATAAAAAAATTTGTTATTCAAATTCAAACTTTCCTTGACGTATTGCTTCGATTTGTTTGTGCTCAATCGGCGACTAATGCTATTGTTGCATTCGACTAAACTACGCGCTCTGTGATTGGTTTGCATTTTTCGTTAATAATTCTTTAACGAAAATTTTCGCAAAGAAAAACATTGCTAAAATTACCACAGGAATCTTTAATTAAGAGCAATATTCCCATTTTAAGATTGTAAAGATAATCTACTTGTATATTGTTTAAAACTTAACATTTTCATTCTTCGATTTCAATCTTTTGGTAGATTTTTATAATTCAGCTAGAATTATCGTTATTTACTATATACATTTGAAATTTAGAATTTTTGTTTAATTGCTTAAAATTAGAAATTTAAGTTCTTAAGATTAAATATTCTTTATACGATGAATTAGACTTGTCTCCAGGCATATGTTGATGGAATTTAGATAATAAATTATTCATTATAAAAGTTTATTATAAATTATAAATATAAATTATAAATATAAGTTATAAATTATTCCAAGGTGAAAAATCGAGGGACATGGATATATTACCTTCAGCGAACGATATAATTTTTGCATCGTCTCAGTATGGTTCTATGGCCATGTTTCTCAAAAGATATATAATAGACATAAAAGCTGAATTAGAAAAACGTTCAAAAAAATATTCGGAAATCTTGTCTCAAAAATATTTAAGAGATGAAAATTTTGAAAAAATATTGAAATTATGGCGTTTTGAGATGGATCAATATTTTACTGAACTTGAATTTTATTGGAGAGTGAGTTATAATTTTTATTTCATGGAAAAGTCAAATTAAAATTTTTTATATTTAAAAAATTAAATTATTTTTTCCAAAATTATATTTTTCAAAATCAATTAATTTATATTTGAAAGGCAATCATACTCAGAACATTCTTCTATCCCAGTAACTATCTACATATTTTAAGATCACCTCTAAAAATAGATAAACGATATAACAAAATTCAAATACACAATATTACATTTCCAATGAAAAATGAAGAATATCAATTATCTTCTATGTTGCATGAAATGAGAAAGAAATTAAAACCAAGATGTACAGGTAGATATTTAATCAAACATACTATATGTGGAAATGGAAAGAATTGAATATAGCGTAAGTGTGTTAAAAAATATCACTATACTTATATATATATAATATAGTACTTATTCTTGTTGATATTGAATTGTTTTCTGCTTCTTCAAGGTATCTAATATACAACAAATTTCTCTTCTCACGGAATGTAATTTAATTATAAAATTGTAAGAAAATCTGTAGTGATGAACTATATATTATATATTATAACTATATATTATAAAATGAGAAATGAGATATCCTAAATATCTTCATTATATGGATCTATCGAAAAATTTTAGAGGTTATAGATAAAAACTTCAAATAATGTGAATAAATGAATTGTCATTTGAATTTTTAAAAACATAATATTTTATTTTTTATCAGAGTTGTATATATAAAGAAAAATACAGTCCAAAATGTATTTTTAATGCGTTTTATTATTAATTAATTTGTATTAAAACAATACAATTTTTAACCAAGAAATTTTAAGTAAGAAATATACATGTATAAAATAAATAATTATAAAAATTGCCGTATCTTAACTATTTATTTCGAATAAAAATATATTTTAATCATTTATCGGTGTAGTTGATAAAATGTACGAAATTTTCCCTTCGAAAGTTCAAAATATTGACCTTATATACCATATTTATCGATAATTAAATCAATAACGAAATTGTATACTCACAATATTGGTCCAATTGTACGCGATACGAGATATCCATTCTTCTTATTCATTTTCCTTCACTATTGATTTACTTATTTACAAATTAATAATTAATTCAATTTATTTAAGATCTTTTCAAAATGATTAATAATAATAATTATTCCTGTCAAATTATCAGGATCTTTTAACAGAATTTAAAATTAAAATTTGGTCTAGAAAGTGATTAATAATTTTGAACAAATTCAAAATATTTATCTTCCCACAAAGAGGAAGATACGGCACAGCGTTTTACATAGAAACATATGAGATTGATCAACAATATATTTACTAAGAATGAGATTGTAAGAGAATTTTCCATTCAAACATCTGTTTACATTTCTTTGTGTGATGGGAAAAAATTCATATAAGAATATTTACACGAAATCACAATTCGAATGGAATATAAAATACGAATGATTAACAATATTTGCTAATAAATAATAGTTCTTTTTTTAATGTATGATATTTGATTCTTAATGTTATTATAATATCGTAATATATATATATATATATATATATATATATAATTTAAATATTAAACTTTATTAATATCTTCATTTCCACATGAGTATGAATTATAAAATTTTTATATTGCATACATATTTATTTGCTTATTTATTATCCAAGTAAAAGAAAGATGAATGATTTATCTTAATTCAAATCATGTTAATATTAATTATAAATTTCTCATAAATAATAATTTGTTTTATTTGCAACTATAAAAATTACATATCTTGATAAATTTTCAATTCGTTTCAAATTGTTTTGTCAAAAAATTACTACTCTAGGCTCTTTAATTTTAAATAATTAATTTCTATAGTACGAAGTGGAATATTTTTCGTAATGGAATATTTTTCTTTCAGTTTTGTAAATAAAAGAACGTTGCACGAGCGATTTAAGATATTTTTATCTGAAGGTTAATACCTATTGAAAATTAAAGCTCGATGTACATTAATCCTTTATCAGAAATAAAAAGATATTTTGTATGATTTTTTTATTATTACGAATCATACGTTTATCTTATAATAAAATTAAATATTCATCGATTTTTAAATATAAGAAAAATAATAAAAAAATATGTTTGATTAAAACATAAAACATAATTTAAATGATAAAAAAAAATTAAAAAAAAAATAATACTAATAAATATTACTTAAATAAAATCCTTATTGATTTCCATTCATTATCACAAAAACCATGATGAGAATTTTGTTTTTTAAAAAAAAAAAAACTTAAATAATCAAACTTATATATTCACTTAATTAACTCTAAAAAGGTTTTAATTAATCCTGACAAATCTTTTCGTAAATATTTTTTTACAAAATTTTACAATTCTTTTTTGTATTTTGAATATTATTATGATATTGCTTAAAGAATTATATTCTTGAAATAGCAATAATTGTTGTGATATATTATAGAAATAATATTTGTCTGTTACATTATATTTATTTTTTTTTCGCAATATTTTCTTTCGAAATATGCGAAGAAATTGATCGTTCATTAAAAAAAATATGAATTACATTAATAATATATTAGAATAATAAAGTAAGAATCAACTTTGAAATAATGTAGTTAAAATAATTCAATTATTTCAATCGAGATTATAAATTGCAAATTTTTATTTCGAATACAATTAATTTTTGAATTTATCTTTACTCGCCAAAGATAGATGCATTTATTTAAAATTCTCACAAATAAAGGTAATATTGTAAATGAATAAATACGAAGAATTAATTTAAATTTATTCATTATTTGGAAATAATTCTATTTATTTTTCTAAAAATTTCTGTTTCTTTGAAAGGATAAATAATTGATATTTAATCCTTTTTAGGGATTTTTCATGAAATTTAATTTGACTTTTTACGTGATTGTGTATTTATATAAATATAATGGTCTCTATAAATGTGTCTATATTATCAAATTTAAGAGCTAAAAAATATCTTTGAAAAATTTAATAAAAAAAAAATTCAACTTCTCGAAATTAACTAATTCTATAATTTTCAAATAAATTTCTTCTCTAAAATTAAACATTCGATTTCCAATATTGTGATTATTATATTCAAAAGAATTTGAATTGATAATATGCGAATTTAATAAAAAATTGCATAAAAGTGTTTTTAAGTTATTCATTTAACATTATATTTATACACTAGATTTAAAATCTAATCTAATACAATGTTCGATTAATCGATTCACGATTATCCAAATTATCGATCTCGATTATTCAAAGTCTCGATTATTCAGATTATTGCATAGAATTAATAATAAAATAATCAAATTATTGCATATGAAAAAAACGAAATGATCGAAACGAAATGTTTAGAATGAAAAACTGCTATTGGGAATTATTTGAAATTTTAAAAAAATTCTTTGTTTAAAAAAGGAAAAAATCTTTTTAAAAGCTCTTAAAATCATTTTTTTCTCTTTTGAATGCCCTGTGACTTTCATAATCATCTTATTTTACCTCTTTCTATGTCTTCCTTTTTTCTTCAAAAGTAAATAAAAAGAAAAAGAAAAAATATCATATCGCGTTTGGAAGAAATATTCGTGTCTACTAATCAACCGTACAAATGTATATAGATGACATACAGTATCTCGGTAAGTATGATATGGGTCAGAGGTTTAATGCGATTATCCTATTCCGAATAAGTATAAAAGCTCGCCGTTAAGCCCATAATCGATACAAAACGTCGAAACGACGGGTGTCGACGGTGAAACGATATTTTTTTCCCTCCCCCTCATCCATTGCAAGGATGTTGTTGAAAGTAGTTTTGTTGGTGGCGCTCGCTGCCATTTGCGGCGCACAGGGCGCCTCCTACGCTGGAAGGCATACCGCTGATATGGATTTCCTTCACAAGCAAAAGAAGATATTCGACCTGTTGCTTTACGTAAGACAGGCAGACTTGAGCGATGCAGAATGGTACGATGTAGGCAGGAACTACGATATGGAGAGTAACATGGACATGTACAAAGACAAGGTGATACTGTTGTTTATCAGGTTTTTGATGGAATTATGGAATTTCGAATAGATACTGTAGGATACCATATTAATCTACCTGGGTATCTTAATTTAAAATAATGACGGATTGAATATTTTTTTTGCTAAAATATAACTTTGATTATTTCAATTTCGATTTCACAATATGATTATTTGTGAAATTAGTTGAAATTAGTATTTTAACATGGATAGAACAAATCCATCAAAATGATTTCATTTATTATTTTACGATTATTCAAAACAAAAATATTTTTGACAAAATTAATATTGTAATTTATCGAGATAGAAATATAATCATTTTAATTATAATTTATGTAGAATAGATACTTAGATACTACAGACCGGTTATTTTAATGTATTAATCGTAATAAATTTTATTAAAACTGAAAAAAATATAATATTGAAGTAGTAAAGCGACAAATATCGGAGACTTGTACAACTAACATCTCATATATCGCAATATAACATATAACCTTTTATTTTATAACTTCAATAAAAAAGTTGAATCTTAAATTTAATTAATTTTAGAATGTCATACAAAAGTTCCTGTGGTGGTACAAACAAGGAATGTTTCTATCGCGTAACGCCATTTTTACTCCGCTTAACTCTGAACAGAAATACGAGGTGAGAATGTTGTTCGAATTGTTATACAATGCGAAGGACTTCCAAACGTTTTACAAAACTGCCGCTTGGGCCCGACTTCGGATGAACAGCGGCATGTTTACCACAGCGTTTTCTATCGCTGTCCTCTACAGATCTGACACTAAATACATGAGACTTCCTGCTATCTACGAGATCTATCCCAATTATTTCTTCGACTCGAGTGTTATAGAAGAGGCACAAAATTTAAAGATGTCTCGAGGTGACTATTAATTATTTTTATACTAACATATCATTTATTTTAATTTTTTTACAACTCCGCTAAAATTGAAAAAAGAAAAGATTCAAAAAATTTAAAAATGTCTCTCGTTTATTGTAAGTTAATAATTACATAATGGGTAATAGGATATATTAGGTAATAAAATATAATAGGTTATCAAGTTCCATTAAATGATTTTATATTTTTTGGTTTATGATTATTGAAAAGTTAATGAACTTTTTGATAAAATTAATATTATAATTTATCAAAATAAAAATGTTATTTTCATAACATCATTTTAATTATATTTTATTTATATAAAATAGTAAAATAAATATAATAGTTTTATATTAAAATTAAAAAACTAATAATACTAATTTTCAAATTTTCAAATTAATAGGAATCATAAATTACATTTGGAAAAGAAAAAAGAAATTTTTATAATAATTTGCAACAATAATTCATACAAAAATTTTATTTCACTATTGTATTTATTAATTTTAAGAATGATCGATATTATTTTTAGATATTTACTTTTTCATGAATTTTTTCGAGAACTTTAATTATTACTTATTCACTTATAATTAAGGATTAATTTTGTAAAATAATATTTTTCAGGCTCTAGCGTTGTGACTGGAATGAACAATATCGAAACATATATAGTGAATACGAACTATTCCGGCAAATATGCGAGGGAATACGATGATCCGGAATACAAGCTTGATTATTTCATGGAAGATGTTGAATTGAACGCATATTATTACTACATGCGTGAAATGTTGCCTTATTGGATGTCCAGCAGCCAATATCATATGCCCAAAGAAATACGTGGACAGCTTTACTATTTCCTTCACCAGCAATTAATGGCTAGGTATTTCCTCGAACGAATGTCAAACGATCTTGGCAAAATAGCGGAATTCGATTGGAATAACCCCATCTATCCTGGATTTTATTCCACCATAATGTACTCTAATGGTATAACTTTCCCACAGAGAAATAGATTTTCGTCTTTGCCCTATTATAAATATAAATATCTTAACGTGAGTAAAATTCGATTTTTTAAATAACGAATAACAGAAAAAATGTCTCATTCAAATCAATTGCAAAAAATTTTAATTCCAAATTATAAGGAATTACAACGAAAAAAATGGAAAAAATTTCATTCCTTAGGTAATCAACGCATTGGAGATGCGTTTAATGGATGCTATCGATTCCGGCTACTTGATTGACGAATATGGAAAGAAGATAGACATTTATACACCAGAAGGTTTAAATATGCTTGGCAATGTAATAGAAGGAAACAGTGATTCTATTAACACGAAATTCTACGGTATGTACGATGCTCTTGCTCGCGATATCCTGGGCTTCAACCTCGACTTCCAGAACAAGAATAACTTAATCCCGAGCGCCCTTCAAAGTTATTCTACTAGCATGAGAGATCCAGCTTTCTATATGCTCTACAAAAAAATCTTAAATTACTTCTTGAGGTATGTTAATTCTTTTGAACCATTATTTTCTAATTTTCTTTTAATATTCGATGCTATTCAATTAATTTGCAATCTTCATATATAAGAGAAAAAAAATGAAGAAAATTATTAATTTTTAACCAATTATTATGTGCATTCAGATACAAAAAACTGCAACCTCAGTACAGTCAAAATGAACTACAAATGCCAGGAGTTAAATTCGAATCTGTGAATATCGATAAACTATATACGTACTTTGACAAATGTGACACTCTGATCAACAATGCCGTGTCAGTAGAAAACTTCAAAGGTGGAATGTATTTACGTTTGAAGGCACGTCGTGCTTGTATGAACTACGAGCGATTCACTTACAAAATAAACATCAACAGCGATAAAGAAACGAAAGGAATGATGAGAATCTTCCTTGGACCAGCCTTTGACGAGATCAAACAAGATATGGTCTATCTACAGAAATATTTCTATCTGTTCATGGAAATGGATCGATTTGCCGTAACACGTTAGTATTTTTTATTCGTTCCTTACATTATCATATAAGTTAGTATTTTTTATTCGTTCCTACATTATCATATAATGCAATATCGAGATAATATATTAATTCCAACGCCTTTCAATTTAATTAATTGAGACTTGTTAAAATTTGAAATTTAGAATTTAGAATATTTTTCTAACCTAATAGATCTTTGATTTAAAATTTGGTTTGGAATTGATTCTGATCTATCATTTGATCTAAAATTTGACTTGGAACTTTTTCTTTCTATTGTATATCAATTTTTGATTCTTTCCCCGTGTTAACTAAAATTATTAACATAAAGAAAATTTTGTTCTAGTTATCAAAGATCCAAACTCTAAACTTCTCGTTATTTTTACAGTCCGTCCTGGAAGTAACAGCATCGAACGTCACAGCTCAGAATCACCATTTACGACGTCAAGTATAATGCCCAGCGACGTGTTCTACGATAAACTGAACAAAGCGATCAGCGGAAGCGAACCATTCACTTACTCTGAAAAAATGTTGGGCTTCCCTGAACGTCTCATCTTGCCGCGTGGTAAACCGGAAGGTATGAGGTACAAGATGTTCTTCTTCCTGAGCTCGATGGACGAAAGCAATACGAAATCATATGAAATACCTTTATACGGAAAAATGACGTTGGACAACAAGCTGTTCGGATTTCCATTGGACAGACCCATGTGGACATGGAACTTCACCATTCCTAACATGTACTTTAAGGATGTGTTTATCTATAATCGTCCAAACGAGAAAGAGAGTATGAATTACTGAATGAAAATGCAGTTTTTGTATAAAACGGTGCACTTTTTTTAAACGACTGCTTTGCAATATTCTATTTGCAAGAAATTTTTTAAATAAAGGATTCTGAATAAAATTAAATTTTTTTGCTTATTGATTATTGGCCTTTTTTTTTTATTATATAGATGAATTAATTAAAGTTGTACATAAAACATTGTTACATACATTACCTGTATAGAATGTTTGGTTGAAAAAATGACTCTGTAAAATTAAATAAGATGAGAATCGATAAAAAAAATTGCATTTCATTATTTAATTGTTGGCGATTAAAATATGTTTGGCATAATGATCCTCGAATCGTATTCAATACTATCTTTTTTATATTTTATATCAGATGAAGTCATTGTGCCTATGTAAAATATCTTTCTTACTTGTTGCATAAAGATAGTTTTTTTTTATCCAAAACTGAATTTTAAAATTATTTCGAGGTCTAATTTAAAACTGATATAGTTCGATTTTATTCATCGAATAATCGCCAAGAATTATCAAAAAATATAATATTCGATTAATCGATAATCGAGAACATAAAATTCGAGAACATGTATGTTTTAGCAATTTTTCGAGCGATAACTCATTACTAAAAATATAATATCTTTCAAATATCTTCCAAACTTTCTTATAAACATTTATATTTATTATATAATATTATACGTATAATATTATTTTAATATAGTATATTTTATGTATTTTTATATTCTTTCATAATTTGTTAATATTAAAAATGATATTAAACATGATATAAATTTCAGAATGATGTAATTTGATTTTTTTTATAATAAACGTGAAAAAATAGTTGAACTAATTTGCATTATTATAATGTGAAACATGTATGTGAAATATTATATCAAATGCAATCGATTTGTTCCACTTGATAATTCAATTTCGATTTTAAAATTTTCAAACATTTTAGAATCTTCGAAATTTTAAGATTCTAAAATGTTATGTTTCTTACGATTCGAAATAGATCAGGAATTTTCATAATTTTAATAGATTTTTTTAAATAAACATTTAAATAATAATCCGTTTAAGAAAAATGTCTTCTACTTTTTAAAAAAACATATTTATAAATATATAAATGCAACAAAATGGAAAAAAGTTCAAGTTGTTGTACAATGCAAAAAACATCAGAAAAATTATAATTTATATAAAAACGATATGCATTAAATAGAGAAAAAAAAAGATCTCATAATCAATAGATTAATTAAAATAGCTGATATGATCTTAAATAAATAAATTTAAGAAAAAAATTAATAAAGAATTCATATTGCTAAAGTTAATATTTTAAAATTATTTAAAATTATTGATTGGCATTATTTTATATACTTTTTATATAAAGAAATAACGTATTTATATATCAAATTTAAAAAAGAAAAACGTTCTTATTATATGATCTTTATATTTTTATATGATCTTTATAGAAATAAATATCTATAAGGTTATAAATAAATTTTAAAATTTGAGTATCTATTTTAAATATGAAACTCCTTGAACTTTTTTGTATATACCTGATTCCTGAAAATATTTCAACGAAAATGAACTCAAGTTTGAAGGAATCGAACCACGTTTGATAATCCAAAAAGAAAAAAGTTCTAATAAAATCATGCTCGAAGCGAAATGTTTCAAAGTACATGTGTAATTATAATATACGCACTTTGAACTTCCAATAAATACACAAATGCTATCAATATAATTTTTTTCTCTTAGGTTAGTTAGGCACATGTGTTATCGTTCTTTTTTCGTTCTTCTACCTCCAACGTCAACTGAGAACTCACTTTCAACGCACTTTCATTATTTCTTTCTAGCAATAGGTATCCTCTTGAAAATTTCGTATTCAATTGTATAATATGAGTTTGAAAAATTGAAAAATTAGTCAAATTATTTCCTCTTTCAAGATACTTCTTTCTTACAACAATTTGCCACCAGGAGGAAATAAGTAATAATAACGTTGACTCTGCAAATAACAAACTGAAACTGGTCTACTCTTAATCCAACATAATATGGTATAAAATGGATGACGCAATATTTTTGCAACATTGCAAATTGCATTTTTTTGAATAAAGTACGATGAAACTGAAAATGAATAGCAGGGAGTGGAAGGAAGAGAGATCAAGTAAAAAATATCCATAGAGAGTTTAAGTAATCCATGAATCTTTCGAAAATAAAATATAAAACAACTCTTGAACGAAATTACAATGTTAATTACGATAAATGATAATGATGTACATTTTGACTACCATCATGATATATTTGTATAAAATAATATATGTACAAACAGCAGAATGTTATATATTATTGTTATGAATATATAAATATATAAATTGTATAATTTGATTGTATAATAAAATATATTTATATTTCGAAAATTATAAATATTAACTAAAATTTTATATTTATAATTTTTCTCAAAATTGTTTCAAAATTACATTTCAAAATGATTAGATCATACAACTGTATTATTATATTTATTTATAATTATTATATTTGTTTACAATTATGGATCAGTATTTTCCAACTTTATTTGAATTGCAATATTTCCTTTTGTTTCATATTCAAATAACTTTTGCGATAAAATGAATTTAATAGTTAACAGTATGTATGTAAATTTTGCGTGAACAAGTGACAATCTAATTTTTTTTACATATAGAGAATACGATATCTTAAAAACTCGTCTGGAGTTGGAACAAACAACCATCTTTATCTTATATTATCAAAAATTTGAAGACCTACGTCAACTAAATATATCCTGTTCATTTTTGTAAACATAATAACCTAAATAAATAATCTAAATCGTCTGACCACTGTTTTCGATCATTTTTTTTTTCTTTTTTTTGCGCGCCCGATAAGAATTTAGTCTCGATTGCACAACTTGCATTAACGAAAATTTTTTTTCATTCCTCTGATCTATTCCCGCAAAATACCTAATCAAATTAAAGATATATCTATTTTCATATCGTTTTTACGATCAATCCTTGTAATTTTTTCATTTTCGATATATAATTTGATATTGTCCTTACGTTTATTTCTCGAAAGATTTCATTTACATAAAGGTATATATTGCGTGTCGCAATATTATCGATTATATCAAATTTCACGATCCAACCAACGTTAAAAGCAATGCTAAGTTTCTGAAGAAAAATATCGTATGTAATTGCGATTGCGAGACAACAAATATCGATATCGCGAGATAACGATTATCGATATTTTATTACGAGAAAATTCATCCGATCGAATCTGTCTTGAGCACGTTCGCATTGACTCTCATAAGAGTGAATGAACTTTCTCTGTGTCGAATGTGAAATAAACTTCTTATTCTCGATGGATACGAATCTAAATCGTTAATCCTTTTTGCTAATACGATTAAATATGATCAATATGGTGCTCACTCTTTTTCTATAATTCAAATTATTCGTAAATAAATATTCTATTTTACGTAACTGTATGTTTTAAACAAAAAAATAGAAAATAATTTGCAAAAAGAAAATTAAATAGTAATTGATTTCATTATGTAATAACTTTTGAAGTTCTCAATTTGAAAAGTGAATTAATATACCGTCTATCCATTTCTTAAAACATTTTTTAAAAAATGATTTCGTGGAATCAAGTTACTATTTCATAGCTACTATTAATTATAATCTTAATCGATAATGTTATTTAAAATTTTTTTTCGATAAGTTCCTTCGAGAATGGAAAAAGATATTAAATAAATATTCTAATAACCATAAAAGGTTAGTTGAAAGAAAGAAATTAACACTAATGATATAATGCAATGTCAAAATCTGAGGTCATTCTAAAGAGTTTGCAAAACTATTTTAAAAGATTAATAAGTCATCGGTATATCATCGCGATATTCGATATTACGAACATAATAATTTTATCATGAGTTCGCAAAGTTCGTTCATTGTTAGATTTCGTATGTTATGTAACTTCGGTTATTGATCTCATCGAGTCTTCTTATTTATTCTTTTTAAAGCAAAGAAATAAATTATATGAATCTCCACAAATCTTAATTATATATAATTTACAAAGCAATAAAATTAATAATAATAATATTAGTTTGCTTTTTCATTCTTCTAATTTTTCTTCTAATCTAACGAGAATTTTTAGTCGAACAATGATATGTATGTATTATGCTATCTTTATTATCGATATTAATGTTATTTTCTTAAAGTTATATATCTTTAACTTTTAAATTCATTCTCGTGTAATTCAATGTCTGACATTTTCTGTATTCGTAAATTAAATTTATATTTACGATCAATTAAAATTATTTATTTTAAAAAGAAGTTATTATTTTTCCAATAATTCATGGAAATGAAATAAATCATTGTTGTTTTTTTATAATTTCACGCTTTGAATATCGTAATAATAAGTGTAAAGCGATCGAAAATTAATTTTTTTGAATATATTTTATTATATGAATTTATCAAAATGATTGATAAAAAGGAAGGTTAATTTTAAAATAAATAATCAATTTATTATATTTACGCCAATTACTTGTGTACAGATAATGGGATCACGTACGAATTTTTAGCGGCAATTTTACAATATAATTCTCCTTTACACAATAATTTTTCCTCCAATAAATATTATTTTTAAATATATAACATTCATTCAAAATTATTCGTATTCGAAATTTATTCACATATATCCTCATAGATACTCCAATTAATTTATTTCTCACGATATTAATTATTTCACGTATCAAATAATAATAGCTATTATTTATTAAAATATTCCTAATTTTATTAATTTTTACGTTAAAAAAATTAATTAATCAATTTTGAATTCACTCAAAATATGGCTTTACTAGAAAAATTATTTTTAATACATTTTTGTATCGAATTACGTAATTACATCGATCGAATCATCTAAATTGCACCCTACCCTATCTTTATCAACGATTAAAAGGAAAAAAAAGCGTAAGATAAACCGTCTACTTTCACCACCCTCGCGACCTTACCCTAAATCGACCCGAACGATACACATTATCGATCTGTTTTATCGAAGTCCAACGATTTCGAATTCGAGTATATAAACTGGTGACTGGCCCGGTCTCTTCCAACTACGGTTCAACGAATGATCGTGATCATGAAGGCCGGTTTCCTATTTTTCGCGAGTCTCTGCTTGCTTGCCCAGGCGGTGCCCAACAAGGTCGCCGACAAGACATACATCACCAGGCAGAAGAACATTTACGAACTCTTCTGGCACGTGGATCAACCGACCGTTTACCATCCGGAACTCTACCAAAAGGCGCGCACTTTCAATCTCGTTGAAAATCTCGACAACTACCATGACAAAGTAAGTAAAAATAAATAAAAATTTTAACAAGCTTGAAGTATTTTAATAAGAATTGGTAACAATTTGTTGGAGGATGATCTAAAACTAAGTAGAATTTGCTATTTTTTACTGAATCAATGTACATATGTTAATATATAAATATTGGAGATCTTTGGAAACTCGATTCTTGAGCATGAAATAAAATGGAAAAATTGGTCGATTGAGGCAATTGTTTATCAAGTTAAACAATTGAAGTTGGCGTTCAATAAAGCAAAATGAATGAAATTGTTCTAAACAGAATGAAATTGTTTTAAACAAATAAATTATTAATTTAATAAATAAGTCTTAACTGGTATTTTTTGCGTATCAATTTTTACCTTCTAGAGAATATATTAACACTCTGTGAACACAGAGTAAGGTTTAAACTATACAAAAATACAGTTGTTTACGCCAGAATGTACATAACGCATAATATAAAAATTATTATTAATATTTCCTATATTACAACCAATTATCGATTATATGTATAGAAAAATATTGTTTAATGAATCAAGAATCATTGAAATACTTGTGTTTCTAAACATTTGATACCAATAAAATATCCTATATCATCATGAAATCACTGTAAACGAAAGTTTTTTTCTTCTTTTTCATTTTTGAGTCTGCAATTCTTTTTTCTTGTTTAATAATAGGAAGCGGTGAACGAGTTCATGCAACTCTTGAAACATGGAATGCTTCCACGTGGCCAAGTGTTCACGATGATGAACAAGGAAATGCGCCACCAAGCCGTGGTGCTTTTCCGTCTTTTGTACAGCGCCAAAACATTCGACGTGTTCTATAGCACAGCTGTCTGGGCCAGATTCAACGTAAACGAACAAATGTACGTGTATGCGTTAAGCGTAGCCGTGATCCACCGTCTTGATACCAAACTGATGAAATTGCCGCCATTGTACGAGGTGATGCCACATTTATTCTTCAATGATGACGTCATGCAGAGAGCTTACAACATCGCCATGGGTGACACAGGTTGGCTATGCAGAAATTTTTTATTTTTTATTTTTATTTCTATATACAAATATATATGGTAAACTTTGAACGAATGATTAAAAGAAATTTGATGAACACTTGTAGAGTGGTAAAATTGAAATTTAATCGATGAAAATTCTTGTTCAATTTTGAAATTTTAATAAAAAGTTTCATTCGAATTCTTTCAACTCTGAGTTCTGTACGACTCAACAAAAATTTCAAGTTTAATGAACAGAGATATTTATCAATCTTTACCCTGTATACGTGATTTTGTTCAATTTTAGAAAATTTGGGAATTGAAAAATTTGGATGAAAAATATTTTTATCGATTTTATTCGAATTTTTTCAAATAAAATTTTGAACGAATATCTATTCTTATATGATTTGACCAAATTGTCTCGAAGACAATGAATATAATATATTTAGATCGTTTCGAAAACTTATTCAACTTTAATTAATAATGAGTCTATTAAATATTATTAAATATTATAATTTTATAATATACAATCTTCTATTCTTTCTTTTATTCGTATATCTAAGAATAAATTTTCGCAAAATGCAAAATTTATAGCACATGCGAAATAAAATTAATTAATAAATTCTTTATAAAAGAAAGAAACAGGTTAATTTTTGAAATTAAAAAAATTATTTATGAAAATTTTCTTTCATTTTTAATAGTTGACATGAAGAGGACTTATAACAACATCGATTATTACTTACTTGCGGCGAATTACACCGGATGGTACTTGACCAGACACAACGTACCCGAGCAGAGATTAAACTACTTCACCGAAGATGTTGGCCTTAACCATTTCTACTTCATGTTCAACCACAATTTTCCACCTTTCATGCTTTCAAACTCGCTCAACTTTCCACAAATTCGCGGTGAATTCTATTTCTTCCTCCATAAGCAGCTATTGAATAGGTACGTTACTTTACCAACCAAAGAATAAAATATTTTTCTAGAAAGTTTCAATTTTCCTGCAAATGTGAAAAATAATATTCTCTCTGTAAGAAACATAATACAACGACATCTACGAATTACAATTCATATCGTAGATACTACCTTGAGAGACTTAGCAACGACATGGGTGAGGTTAGTTACGTGAGCCTAGATCATCCCATACCGACTGGATACTATCCCACCATGAGATTCCGCAATGGACTTGCCTTCCCTCAGAGAGAAACTGGTGCTATGGTTCCACTCCATATGCAGAAATATGTTCAAGTAAACACGTTTCTAAATATTAATAATAATATTATGAGATAAATCGACGTGAGAATAATTATTTCATTCAAATTCTAAATTATAGATGATCCACGATCTCCATACCAGAATCTCAACCGCCATCGATCTTGGCTACGTTGTAGACTCGTACGGCAACCACGTCAGTTTGTACACGAAGCAAGGACTGAACGTTCTTGGTAACGTCGTTCAAGGTAACGCAGACAGCGTTAACGTACAATTATACGGACAATTGGATCAGCTCGTGAGAAAAGTCTTCGGTTTCGGTTACGAATCCAACGTCAAGTATCAAGTCGTGCCATCCGCCCTTGAAATGTGGTCTACCAGCTTGAGGGATCCCGTATTCTTCAGCATCTACAAGACCATCGTTGATTATTATCACAAGTACGTGTTATTCCTCTATGAGATCTCACATTGTCCAATTCATTAATTTCCATTGCATTAAAAAGAAAAATTACAATTAATCGAAAGCATTCTTATTACAGATACAAAGAGAACCTTCCAAAGTACACCACGGAAGAATTAAACTTCCCAGGTGTAAACATCGAGTCCGTGTCCGTGGACAAACTCACCACTTATTTTGATCATTTCGAGTCTTTGTTAAACAATGGAGTGTCGGTTCAAAGTCACACAAAAGCCAAGAACACCATAATCAAAGCTCGACAATACAGGCTGAACCACAAACCTTTCACCTATCACATCAACGTGAACAGCGACAAAAACATCAAAGGTGTAGTCCGTATCTTCCTTGGACCGAAATACGACGAGTTCGGCCATGAAGTTGACCTCGTGCACAATTATATGAACTTCATGCAGTTGGACGAGTTCGTGGTTAACCGTACGTATCATCTTTATTGTTTACAAATTATATAAATAAGAACAGTTTTTCTTGTATCTGTTACGTGTATTCTATTCTTGGAAAGAAGTGCCAAGAGATAATGAATGCGTGTTTATTTTAACATGAATTTTTCTTTCTAATGTGCTATTTATAGAGAAGGGCAATTTTTTATATAATTTTATAGTTGAAAATAATTATGTATTACTTTTACAAAAAAATTTCTCTATTTTATATATTAATAATCTCCTAGTAGCTTGTGATATCAGAAAGCTAAAAAATAATTAAAATTTCGAATAAAATTACTTTAAGTAATAATTTTATTAGCTATTATAGTTGATCGTTAAAATTTTGCCCATTTACTCTAAGTAATTCTACTCTAAAATAATTTTTATCAAGGATAAAAATAGTCAATTCTTTGCCATCCCTCAAAACTTTTTTTCATCAGAACACTCGTTACTCCTTTCAGCACCTAACTTTTGAGCAATTTTTCTTTCGCGAGAACGGAACTCACTCATTCAACGCTTCGATTTCGATTTTTATTCGCAGTGAAAAGCGGAAGCAACACGATCGAGAGAAACAGCCACGAATCCATCTTCGTCGTCCCCGACGAAGTTCCCAGCGATGTGCTGTACAACAGGCTGGTGGTCAGCGAGGACGGTAACGAGTCCTTCAAGTATTCTTCGCAGCCTTACGGCTTCCCTGAGAGGCTTCTTCTGCCCAAGGGCAAGAAAGAAGGTATGCCGTACAATCTGCTCGTGGTCGTCTCGCCATTCGACGAGTTGAACGTCGTCCAAATAGACTCCCCTGTATGGGGCCGCAACATTTACGACGGACGTCCTATGGGCTTCCCTCTGGACAAGCCTGTCGATCCTTTGCTTTTCGCCCTGTCCAATATCCACGTCAC
>NW_006263343.1:128582-130366 GCF_000469605.1 Apis dorsata
TCATCATAGGGAGATGGAAGAGTTGAACGTTGCCCTGTAAACGTGTAGAATTTAATACGTAGATTCGATCTTTCTTTCCTTACTTTTTTTCTTTTTTAAATTATTTGGAGTAGAAAAAAAAAAAATTCGTTTAAACGAGAAAGGAAGAGAGATGTAGAGAGAAAAAAGAGATGTACGAACGAAATAAAAAGATATGAAAATTATAAATTTTTTTCTTTTAATTCTTGCGCTCCTGTTATCCCACCACGAGGAAGAAATTATATATTTATAAATATTTATAAATTATTATTATATTATTAAATATTTATAAATTATTATTTATAAATTATATATTTATAAATAATTAAGTCATTTGTTATTTGTTAATAACAAGCATATGGAAAATTTGTATTTTTGCAGAAAGGTATTAGAGTTCGAGGTATGAGTTATGAGTTAGAGATAATTTATAAGTAACTCTTTTTAAATTTCGTGTTATTAATTTATCTGTAAAAATTGATTAAAAAAAAAAAGTTTGAACAACAGATAAATTATTATCTAATATTAATTTTAAACGCGATAAACATTTATATTTCATATTATTTGAAAGAAAATGTGCAATTAAAACAACAAACAACAAGAAACAAATTTATAAAAAAGGATACGTTAATTGCAAAAATGATTTTTATTTATATTTAAATGTTCTAAAAATTAAGATATTTTTTAATTTAATTAATCATTATAATTAATCATCGTTTCGACGATAGTATAAATTGAAGATTATTAATTATTAAATTTTCAATAATTAAAAGATCAAATTATTAGTATACGTATATGCAAGGATCTAATAAATTGAATATCCATCGGTACGACAAAACAACAGCTGTGCAGACAAGAGGACTTCATTTCCGGCATAAATCACATCGAAATTATCATCAGGAGACAATAGTATCCCTTGACTATAGTGAATTATTAACCAATACCAGGCTGATAATGGGAAGAAAACTGTGATCTCGAGTAAGAGCAAGTGTTTCGCACGATAATTGCAATCGAGCAACGATAAAACGTTTTTATATATTCTTTATATATTCTTATATGTATCTTAATGTTGTAATGATATATGATTACGAGAAAATATTTGCAACATAAATAGTTACGCAGCGATAGAGATAAAACCAATCCTGTATATTTATATATGTGTGCTTTAACTTTTGATTTAAAAAAATCAGGATCATTGTCAATTTTTAATATTTTTCGCATTTTTTTTTTTTTTTTTTTTTTTTTTTTTAGTAAAATTTAACAACAGAATTAACAGAATTTTTATCAATTATTAATACATTTCACGCATAATCTAATCATCGATAATTTATACATCATGACATTAAATCTTATTATTCTTTGTTATAGTTTCATGCGACTCGATATGAATCCAATTGAAAATATTTGAAATTTATTTGAAACATTTATGCGTACGTATCACCACATTTAAAGAAAAAAATTCTGGACGTTTGATAAAATCATCAAAAAATAAAAGATAAAAAGTAAGTTGCTATAATTAAAGCAAAAGGAGAGAGTAAATCGAATTATTCGTATGAATGTATACGTGTATTTTAGTGATTAATAAAAATAATAATAAAATTTAAATATCTTTCAAAAAATAAATTTCATAAATTCAATCTAATAAATTTTACTAAAAACACGAAAAATTGAAAATTACAAGTGATTCTAATTTTTTGGTCAAGGATTGCATATTATATCCAAATTTATCATCTATTACAATATCGATATTTTTTATTTTTTTTTTTTTT
>NW_006263343.1:130482-135586 GCF_000469605.1 Apis dorsata
ACACAATATAATTCTGTGAATTTATATTTTTTTTCGTGAATACAATTTTCGATGAATTTGGATTTTATTTTCTTAATTTTAAAAGAGTCTCTTTAATATTTAATATTATCAGATATTAAAAGTGTATAAATATATAATTAAATGTTATTAATTATAAAATCAAACGAAAATAAGAAACTATGTAAAGTTATAGATTGTTATTGGGCTATTCTTATCCCATGATG
Source organism: Apis dorsata (assembly GCF_000469605.1). Classification (NCBI taxonomy): domain Eukaryota; kingdom Metazoa; phylum Arthropoda; class Insecta; order Hymenoptera; family Apidae; genus Apis; species Apis dorsata. The sequence continues at coordinate 130,707 of NW_006263343.1, forward strand.
ATATTGACTTGCGGTAAACATAATAATTGTTATTCGATTTTAGTATCGAGGAGTTGTATAATAATTCTCTTTATCTTTCAAAAAATTTATTTTTCAATCGACTTATCGACATTATCTTGTGATTATTTTATTCCTCTTAATTTAAATCGCATAAAAAATAATCTTCATTGACCTTCGCTGTCATGTAACTTTATTTTACGAAAATGTATAATTACATGCATATCCTTATTAAAACTTTAAAATTTTGTCTAAAATTTATTTCATATGAAATTTATTTTTCCTTCGTATCGTCGATATAAATTTTACTCAACGAAAGTTACGATTCGAAATTAATAACAATTATTCATCGAATAATTGACACGAATTAAAAATCATCAAGACACTTCAATAAGATACTTTTATAAATGTAATCATCTTAAAAATTAATCTTATTTTCGTATAAACGAAAAAATATAATTTTTTTTTTCGTCCAATTACAAGTTATAAACGTTCACGTTTTATCTATGTGAAGGATTAACAATGTAGCTTAAACTAAATTATAGTTCCACATATGGTATTATTCATCCCATAAAAAACATAAAAAAAACTAAAGGATTACAAATTTTATCGATCAAATGGAAATTTACATTATTTGATTTGGTAAATGGGGAATCGAAAAAGCAAATGGAACAACGAGGGAGAAAGAATCGAGGGGGAGGGGATGAGAGTATGAGGGTATAAGAGTAGCCACGCTTCAAGCATCTCCACTCTCAGATTCTGCGGTTTTCATCTTCTCGAAAATATGTTTATACCGTCACAAGTGTGGCTGGTTGGCTTATTGGCCTTCAGTTTAGTCGGTGCAGAATATTACGACACGAAAACAGCGGACAAGGACTTCCTGTTAAAACAGAAGAAGGTGTACAATCTGCTTTATCGCATCGCTCAACCAGCTTTGGCGAACATTACATGGTATAACGAGGGTCAAGCATGGAACATAGAAGCTAACATTGATTCCTACACTAATGCGGTGAGTAATCGTAAAAATTAAACAGAATGAATCGCGATCTCTTCGATCAAATGTTATTCCTAAATGTTTATAACATTTTAAAAATTATTCTACGATTAAGTAAAAAAAAAAAAATAACAAATCTTTTAAATTTTAAAATTCTGAATTTTGCCAAGTGATAGTTTCATTCATAAAAATACATTTAGAAAGATATAAAAAAAGTTTGCCAAAATTATTGGTAGAAAATAATATATAAATATATAAAGAACGTTTTAAAAATTATATTCGTGAATTTTCAGGCTGCAGTGAAAGAATTCCTTTCGATATACAAACATGGAATGCTTCCACGTGGAGAATTATTTTCTCTCTATTATCCGCAACTTCTTAGGGAAATGATAGCTTTGTTCAAATTATTTTACCATGCGAAGGATTTCGAAATTTTCTTCAAGACAGCTCTCTGGGCGAAAAATAACATAAACGAGGCGCAATACACATACGCTTTGTACAGCGCCGTGATCAGAAGGCCGGATACCAAATTCATTCAATTGCCACCAATCTACGAGATATGTCCTTATTTCTTCTTCAATTCAGAAGTATTGCAGAAAGCCAACCACGCTCTGATTTTTGGGAAATTAGGTAATATATACGTTTTTGTTTTTAATTTAATTTTCGAAAGGTTTATACGAAATTTTCTTCAATTGCATAAAATGAATGATGATTCTCTTTGATTAATTAACTCGTTCGTAATGTTGTTGCTTCTTAAAAGTGATTCTATAATCATCGAAAAACAATGCTTATACAATTTTTTTTTTGGAATTCTAACTTTGCAAAGGAATAATTTTATATATTATTATTATATTTTATATATTAGTAGAATCTTTGATAAATATTTTATTCCGTGTAGAAAAATTGAAATAATAAAATATTCTAATTTTTTTTCGTTTAAAGTTTCGAATCTTTTAAATAAAGATTCGAAGAATTATTTTACGTATAAATTAAAATGATAAAAATAAATAGATATATGTAATTACATTTTTATCTCAATAAATATTAATTTTATAAAAAATATTTTCCTCTTTTCAATAATACGAAATAAAAATTACGAATTCTCTCACATTTTTGGTTATGTCAAACAACAAATATTCAAATATTACTATATTCGTGATCGAAATTATTTGATTCCAGACACAAAAACAACTGGAGAGTACAAAGAATACATAATTCCAGCAAATTATTCGGGCTGGTATCTGAATCACGATTACAACTTGGAGAATAAACTAAATTACTTTATCGAAGATATCGGGTTGAATACTTACTACTTCTTTTTGCGTCAAGCATTCCCATTCTGGTTACCATCGAAGGAATACGATTTGCCGGATTATCGTGGTGAAGAATACTTATATAGCCACAAGCTATTGTTGAACAGATATTATTTAGAAAGGCTTTCCAATGATTTACCTTATCTCGAGGAGTTCGACTGGCAGAAACCATTCTATCCTGGTTATTATCCTACCATGACTTATTCTAATGGATTACCATTCCCCCAGAGGCCGATCTGGAGCAACTTACCCATCTACAAATACAAATACATCAGGGTAATCAAAAAAATTCAAATGTTTCTAGATTTTTTTAACAAGAATTATTCTATCAATATTTAGATTATTAAATGATTGAATATTATCCAGAAATGTAAAAACATCCGTTAACTAAAGATTCCTGAGATAATTTCAAGAAATTATTTCCTTTTTTTCATTTTCCTTTTTTTTCTTATTAACAAAAAATATTAACCAATCACAAAGCATGTAACCTAATCGAAGAGCGTTGGCTATGTGTGGCCGAGTGTGAACAAATCCAAACAACAAATATCGAAGAAAATATGTTCTTATCGAAAATTATATCGAATTATATCACAAACAATGAATAACTATACATGATTAGGCCAATGTTAATAAAACCGTAACGAAAATTTTCACAAAGAAAAACATTGCTTGAAATTACCTCAAAAATTTTCCAGTTAATGGATACATTTTTGGGATAGCCTGTATATAAAGAATATGTTAATATATACGCATACTCTAGAAATCATTCGATCAATCCCGTTAAAGCAATTTTAATTTCATTGAAGGAAATTATGAACAAGGAATCGAGAATATCGGCAGCAATCGATTCTGGTTATATTCTGAATAACGATGGAAAGTGGCATAATATTTATAACGAGAAAGGTTTGAACATTCTTGGAAATATAATCGAAGGTAATGCCGATTCGTACAACAATGAATTCTATGGTAGCATCGATACTCTCGCGAGGAAAATTCTTGGTTACAATTTAGAAGCAGCAAGCAAGTATCAAATTGTTCCTAGTGCCTTGGAAATTTTCTCCACATCTATGAAAGATCCCGCATTCTATCGAATCTATAAAAGAATAACTGATTATTATCATAGGTAATTAATTTTAATTTTTTTTTAATTTTAATAATTTAATAATTTTAATTCTACAATATATCCTATAATTTTAAATAAATTTAACAAATAAAAAAATTTTTTAAATTTAATAAATTATTAAATCTAAATATATTATTTTCTATATCATTTTTCAGAATTTTTAACGGAGAAAAAAAATAAGATCATTTTAAAAAGAAAATCGTTTTAATTTGTAACGAAAGAATATAATATTTAATATCGATTTAATGTTATGTTTGTTTCCAGCTACAAAATGCATCAGAAACCGTACAATAAAGATGAAATTATTTATCCCAATTTGAAGATCGAATCTTTTACTGTGGATAAACTGATTACGTACTTTGAACAATTTGATACAACGATCAACAATGGATTGTTACTTGAAGAGCAAAGAAACGATAATAAATTGTTTTTAATTAAAATTAGACAGTATCGTCTAAATCACAAACCATTTAACTTCCATATTACTATCAATTCTGATAAACCAATGAAAGCAGTCATTAGAATTTTTATCGGACCAAAATATGATTCGCATCACAAACTGATCGAAATTCCAGAAGATCTGAAATACTTTTACGAAATTGACAATTGGATGCTAGATTGTAAGTTTGTTCATTTTTACTTCTCTCTATCAATTTTGTTTATTTATTCAATTATAAAAAAAAGGATTAAAATAATAACTTTAATATTCTCTTTAATAATTAATTTTTATATTATTTTTAACAGTGAATTCCGGTTTGAACAAAATTACACGTAACAGTTTAGATTGTTTTTTCACGATGAATGATCTAGAACCGAGCGAGATATTCTATGAAAAGATCGAAATGTCTCTCAATAGTGACAAACCATTCACTTACAATGAAAGAATTTTTGGATTCCCAGGAAGATTGTTATTGCCCAGGGGCAAAAAAGAAGGAATGCCATTCCAACTGTTCTTATACGTTAGTCCAGTCTCTTCGGAATATAATCAATACAATTCGAGAATATGGGGTGATTACAAATTTGACAAGAGACCGTTTGGTTTCCCGTTAGACAAACCTCTTTATAATTTCAATTATGATGGGTCTAATATGTTGTTCAAAGATATTCTTATTTATCATAAGGATGAATTTGATATGAATATTACTTATTAATTATTTTCTCTTTTCATTTGTATCTTTCGCGTTTATTTTTATAATATTATAATTTTGTAATAAATGTTTGCTTCTTTTATCTCCCAATATGTTTTATTTTGTTCATCTTTTTACGTATGGATGCGTATATTATATCGAATATAAAATTATAATATATAAATAAATAAAGAAATAATTAATAAATAAATAAGTAGATTATTAAATGAAGATTATAAATAAATGAATAGTTATTATAATATAATATATAAAATTATATAATATATAATATATAAAAAATATAATATAATATATAAAAAAATGTT
>NW_006263343.1:135701-146659 GCF_000469605.1 Apis dorsata
TATATATTAAATATTAATTTAGAATGTTAGAATAAGTAATTGATACTATTCTCTGTTAATTAATAGAATTTATTCAAATGTTTGATTTCAATGATTTATCATGAAAATTTCAGAAAAAATTTTACTCAAATTTAATTTTATATAGCTATAATTCTTATGTTAAACACAATATAATATCACTATATATATATAATAATATATAATATAATATCACTATATATAATATATAATAATAATTAGCTAATGTTTTAATCTTTTAAAAATTAAAATATATTTGATTTTGAGAAATGTTGAATATGTGTTTAATTAACGTACCTTATTTGTGATCACGTGTCAAAAGCAAATATAAACTAATAATGGAAAAAAAATGGAAGTAAAATTAAAAATTGAAGATTAGCGCCATCTCTAGAATGCCATGGATGAAACAAAATATAGATGAGAGTAAATAGTAAAAAAGAAAAGAGATAAATTAAGAATTGAGGATTAGCGCTATCTTTTGAGTACTTTTAGAAAGGGGATTCTTTAAAGAAATACTTTTCATACTCGAGAGTTAGTATAGATAATTAATTCTTACTATATATTTTTTTATTTTTTTTTTTTGTATTTAATTTTCATATTCTGAAGATTACGTTAATTTCAATATTTTTATTTTATCTTTGTCTTTTTTTCATTATTCACTCTTCTTATTTATATTTATTCTGCAAAATTTATGCATTTATTTCAACAATTTCAATATCACATTAATTTCAGATTGTTTTTTAAAATAAAATTATAATAGAAATATATGATATACATTCTGACTATATTATATTAAATATTATATATATGAATTGATGTTCTCTATTATTTATACATACACGTTATTTTTAGATATATGTGAAATAAATCTTTCTGTGTTTTCACAATCGATGTTTTAAAATTATTTTAACATTAAACATAAAATTTTATAATATTTTAGATCTATTATTTCTGCATTAAATTCAAAGTTTTATATTAAATATTAACTAATCGAACTTTTTATAAATGTTTTATTTGTGAGTAAAATATAATATTTAATATATTTATAATGATAATATTTAATATTTAATAATTATAATTTAATTATAATTTTATTTTAATATTTAATAATTATAATTATTTAATTTTATTTAAATAAAAATATCCATATTTTTTTAAAAATTCGAGTTAAATATTTTTCTTTATGATATAATCTTTCACACATATTATATTATAATATAAAACAATGTAAAAAGCAATTGAAAAGTATGGATTTTTAAATATTAGAGTTTTTAGTATAGATTGAAGTTGTTTAAGAAGAGGAAAATTTCTATAGCTCACTTCATTTTGCAATACTAATAGTTCAAAAATGGCGACTACCGCTAATTACGCTTTTTCTTCTGATGGTGAATATTTTGCACATTGTGGAAATGATGGAAAATTAAAAATTTGGGATACTAATACTGGTCGTTTAAAACAAGAATATGTATCCAATTTTCATCTTTCTTCTCCATGTTGTATTTTGGAGTGGCTTTACATTAGTTCTCGTACCACAAATACATCGGTAAACCATGTGCTTCTTTATTTCTTATCTTTATTAATGTTAAATTTTTTTATTTTATTACATATTCATCTTATGTATTATGATAAAATAAAAATTCTTTTATGAACTATTTTTTAAGTCTCATTGCTCATTATGAATGTTTATATTCTTTAATTAATCATACTTTGTATTCTTTCTTTATAGGTTATGTTTTCCATGCTTTTTATAATTTTTTATAAATTTTATAGTATTAGAGATACTATAATTAGATTTTTAAAAATATTTTTAAAATACAAATATATTTTATTTCATGAATTCGTTCTTTTTAATCACATTTACTATTAAATCATGTTTATTTTAATAAAATCGTATTTGAGGTTATAATTTTTATTCGCTATTCTATTAAATTTAATTAATAAATATTATATAAATATAGAGATTGAATATTTTAATAATTTTTAGCCTTCACCATGGAAAAAAAGGAGAAGAAAATCAATTTCAGAAGAATCCATTCAAAAGGGTATTATTGCTATGGGTTCAACAAATGGAAAAATTACACTTTATGATACAACAACTTCCTCGGTTACTGCACAATTAGATGGCCATTCTGGTTCAGTTACTGCAGCAACATGGTCTGAAAATGTTGGGTTTATTACTGCATCAGATGATCATCATATTATTCAATGGAATCTTCAAGAAAATGGTGTAAAATGTAAATGGAAATCAGGAAAAGGAAAAACTACATCATTAGCAGTATCAACAGATGGAAATAATTTATTATCAGGAGAAAGAGTTGTCAAATGGTGGGATTTAAATACTAAGCAGTTAATAAGAATATTTACGGGTCATGCTAATCAAGTGACATGTCTTCATACTATAAAAATGACATCTGGAAATAATTATGTTATTAGTGGTGCTTATGGTGATGGTTACCTCAGTGTTTGGGCATTAGATGAAGTAAGATATTTTTTTTTCTTTTTATCTTAAAATTTTTATTAATTTTATAATTTATATTTATTATAATATTCATATAATATTGCGTTTGATCCTATATGATTATTGTTTTATTGTGTTTTGAAATATCTTACAAGATATTCAAGTTACAAGTATTTTACAGATAATTGCAAAAAATGAATGAAGCATTCATAAAACAATAAAAAAAATGTTTCATTTTTCTACAAGCAATTTTTTAATGATTGAATAAATAATCATATAATGAAACAATATATTCTTTTTTAAGAATTTCTTTAAGAATTTTTAGAATGTTAATGATATAAAATTATTTATTTCAAAATGTTTTTAAAATGATTAAAATGATTATTATTAATAACTAAAATGATTTTTCATGAAAAAATAAATTATGAAATTATAAATAATATTTTTTTAAATAAAATTTTATTTTTAATATTTTTTATTATAAATTTATATATTTATTTATATATTTATATATTTTGTAGAATATTATACATTTTTCAATATTAATATATTTAAAAATTAATAAATCAAATATGTAATTATATTTCATTAATTAAGAAAATATTTTCAGCAAAGAAATGAAAGAACTTCTGTAGCAAGTTTAGCCTTACAAGATGATCCAATAAGTGTTTCTGCAAATGTCTCAGCAAATTCTCAAGTGATGGTTTTAGTTGTAACAAGATCTGGACAAGCACAGTTATTTCAATATCAACCAAATGGTCGATCAAAACCTTTAAAGCCCAGTTTAAATATTGCGGTTGCTTCTGATATAAGTCAAAAAGATGAAGTACAACAAATTTCTATTTTAAATGCAATGTTAACAGATGATCAGAAATTATTATTAGCATATGGAACATATCTTAATCCTACATTTGAAAAAGTAATACCAGATTTTTCTGATAAAGTGCAGTATTTAGTGCGTTCAGAATATAAAAGAAATAAAGAAAAAAAAGAAGAAATTTCTAAAATGAAATCAACTATAATCGAAGACAATGTTGAATATCTTCCACCAGGTATTTTTTTTTAAATATTTAATTGTTATTAAAATATAATGTAAAATTTATTTTTATCTTTTAAAATATTTTATATTTATTTAAATTTTCAATATATAAATCAAATAGATTATTCAATATATAAATCAATAGATTAAAGATGTATTATTTTCTTTCTGTATAATGTTTTTTTCTAAATTGGTTTTTTTTTTAGGAATAATAGAAACTACGCAAAAGAAGAGTAAAAACAGTTCAGGATCTCAATTGTTATTGAAAGACAGATTGGAAAACTTAAGTTTAAGTGCTGAAAGCAGTTCTATAGGCAAAACTATTAGTACAGGTAACAACAGGACACAACTTCTAATACAAGGCTTGAACAGTAAAGATAAAAGTATTTTGAGTAATATTTTGCTCACAAAGAATGAGTCCATTATTAAGAATACTATTGCTAAACTACCAATACAAGCAATTGGACCACTTCTTAAAGAACTCACTATCCTTCTCCAGGGTAAAACTTACACGTAAGATTTTTCAAATGTTAATTATTTCTTTTTTTTTATTATACTTAATCCCTTAATTGCAAACGCACATTTAAAAAAATCATTTACAAAAGAAAACGTATTTCTTATGAAATTAACATAATATTATATTTTATCATTTTATTTCATTTTAACAAAATTGTGGAATTATATACGAATATTTGAAAATATATTTTTGAATTTTCAGAAAAAAAAATATAATCACTTTCTCATTTCAAAATTTTTATCCAATGTTTTGTTTAATAAATCAAAATGATATAATAAAATTTCTTCGATTTATATCAAAATAATCGTGAATTAATAGAACATTTTAATCATTTTTTGTTTAATCCATGGACAGAAAAATTAACATTCATTTGCACAAAAAAAGTTAATTATGATTAAAAATAATATTATTGTTATTATTATTATTTATTTTGGAAGGAAATCTTAAGTTATATTTTTTAATAATATTGTGTAAATGATAAAATCAGTTTTTAATTTTTTTAAAAATTATTTTAAAAAAATAAAAACCTATATAAATAAATGCAATCGATATTTTCTTCACATCTTACAGTGAATTCATAAATTATTTTTTATACTTTTCTCCATAAAATTGTAAAAACTATATTAACTGAAGAATTCGCGTTGACTACGAGCATTAGTATAAAATTGGAACTTGGTCAAATATATTTTTCGTCGAATCAAGATTGTAAAGTGAAACAAAATTATATTATTATAATAATTATTAATACTCTAAATACGCGGCTCGGATTCGGAAGTAGAACAGATTTAAGGTATGAATCTTTAGTAACTCGCGTTTATTGATCAAAGAAATTTCTTATTGATTAGAAAATGTTGCAGCATATGAAATAAGTAATAAATTGAATTCGATTTATTGTAATAAATTGTTAATTCCCGTTTTACTATATTCATCCTATTAATGGCTATCTTATAAATTATATCTTTTTCTACTTAATCATTATATTATAGGAGTAAAATTGCTGTGCGATGGTTGGAAGCATTGTTAACGACACATGCAGGACATTTATTATCACAAGCAGATCTTGTGGAATTATTTGGACCAATTTTAAGTTCAATAGATGCTAAACTAGCTCTTTTGACAGAACTCTCAAAACTTAAAGGTCGAGTTTCTCTTGTCACTGGTCAAATTTCTCAAACAATGGAAGAACACGATAAAGATGTTACCGAAAATTGTCTCGTTTATCAAGATTCAGGTTCATAATAAAATTTTATTTTATTGTAATTGCTATTTTTTTTAAATTTTTAGATTTATATCAGATTTATTAATAATATTTTAATTTTTTAAAAAATGCAATTTATAAATTAAAGAATTATTTTTATCTTATAATATTTATTTAAAATTTATTTTGTTAGATTCATCAGACGAAGATGGTGGAATTGAAGATGAGGATTTAGAAAGTGAATCCGATGAAGATTGGGAACAAATGTCAAATCAAGAGGATGAAGCAGTTCAATATGATCAAGATGATCAAGAACAGCAGAATGATGAAGATGTCAAGAGTATGAATTCTGATCATGAAGATGATGAATTTATATCCAGCTGAATATTAATTTAGGTAAAATTAAAAGAAGAAAATCAAAATTAAAAAAAAAAATTATAAAAAAGAATATATTAGAATTTCAAATTAAATAATATTATTTAAATGTATAAGAAATTTAAATTATATTTAAACAAATTTAAATGAATAAATTTGACAATTTCATTAAATTATTTTATATTATATTAATATTATTCAAAAAATAAAATAATTTTACTATAATTATTATAAATTGATATAATAATATTATTAAAATATAGTATTTTGTCTGTTTTAGTGAACATTGGAGTTCCTGAATATAAAAAATTTGGAAAAAAAATAATTAAAATATTGAATAAATACCGTTTTTTACAAAAACTATTAAATATAAAAAATTAAATATATCTGTATTCCAATCATCTCTATTCAAAATGAGAAGTTATTTTATGCTTCTGATTTAAGTTAAAAATAAATAATAAGTATTTACATAGGAATAAACTTTTTTTCTTTTTTTTTCTTTTCTTTTTTCTTTTTTTCTTTTCTTTTTAATAATAATTATAAATTTAATATTATTGTTACACAAAATTTTATAATGATTATCTATTTCCTTTTCCTTTACTTTTTTATTTTTTTAAAAATTCGCGCCTTTCTGTCTTCATGACAAAGGACGTTAATCTAATATAGTTTTTTAATTTTGAGGTTAGGTGAACAAATGATGGGTAACATATGAATATTTTTTATCAAAAAAATAATGAGTTCAAAGAGTTTTTACAAATTTATTTAAACGAATGAAAGTTGATAAAATATAATAATTTATTCAAATTTTTTAATCACTTTTTAATATGGTAAGTAGAAAAATACTTTAATACAGATTAATATTTATTAGGTTAAAAAATTTAAAAGTTAATTTTTCTTTTTAGATATTATTATATTATTATATTATAAATTTATTTGTACATTATTTGTATATTTCTCAATGGATTGTGGATAAAATATAATTATATAATTTTTAATTGGTTTATTATAGAATCAAATTATAAATATTTTAATATTTATTATTATTTATATAATAATTTTTAATTTGTATTTTAGCCAGTGTTAAAACATGATATTGAACTTCCAACTTCAGTTCCTGAATTATTATTGGAAAAGCATGCAAACTTTTTACTTTCTTATGGTACTGATAAGGATGAATATGTAAGTATTATATTTATTTTAAAAGTTTTTTCATAGATATTTAATAATAATTTTTATTTTAAATATTGTTATTATCAATTATTAAATGAAATTTATATGAACAAAATTCTATTATATAACAATTTATTTATATTTTATATATTTTGTATATAAAATATAATATAAAAATTAATTGCACATATATACTAAAATTGAACTTATTATATAATTAATAGAGATATTATTAAATTTTAGATGTATTGTATGACAGAACATATGAGAATGTCTGGAATGTATTGGGGTTTAACAGCATTGGATCTTATGGGTAAATTGGAACAAACAAATCGAAATGAAGTATTGGAATTTATTGCTCAATGTCAAACAGAAAGTGGTGGCATAGCTGCTAGTTTACAACATGATCCGCATATTCTTTATACTTTGAGTGCAGTTCAAATATTATGTATATATGATGCATTAGACACTATTGATATAGAAAAAGTTATAAAATATGTAAAAGAAAGACAACAACCAGATGGAAGTTTTACTGGTGACATTTGGGGTGAAGTTGATATGAGATTTTCTTTTTGTGCTGTGGCAACATTATCTCTTTTGGCAAGTAAAACTTTTTAAATATTTATATGTGCATAAATATAAATATATAAAAAATATATGTGTATAAAAAAAATTTTATATTAAATGAAATATTTTGTTAATTATTTTAAAATAGATTTTAAAAATATTATTTTAGAATCGATTGGATGCAATAGATATTAATAAGGCAGTTGAATTTGTAATGAAATGTATGAATTTTGATGGTGGTTTTGGATCAAAGCCTGGAGCTGAAAGTCATGCTGGTATGATTTATTGCTCCATAGGACTTTTATCAATAACTGGTAATTTTTTTTTTTATTTTGATTTTTTTTTTCTAAATATTACAATAAAATTTAATACAATAAAATGCAATTCATTGAATTCTTAATGGACAATCAATAACATAAAGATATTAAATATTTCCAGGTAATCTTCATTTAATAGATGCAGATCAATTAAGTTGGTGGCTTTGTGAAAGACAACTTCCATCTGGAGGTTTAAATGGTAGACCAGAAAAATTGCCTGATGTTTGCTATTCTTGGTGGGTTCTTTCTGCACTTACAATTTTAGGACGCCTTCATTGGGTTAATAAAGAACAATTGGTATATATTTCTTTTATATATATTATTTTAAAAAATAGATTAGCAAATTATTGAAAGAGCATTTTATCATTTGATTATTTTTTCATTAGTTATTTTCAGTTATTTTTAGAGTTAAATTAAAAAAAAACAAAATAATATTCAATAATTATTTATCATTAAAAATTATATGCAGTTTTTATAGTGCTGAAAATGAATAATTATTTTATTTATAATGTTAGAGAACATGATACAAATTGGGATTATATAAAATTTTTTATATTGAAATCTTTTTTTTTTAATAATTAAATTTTTTAATTGACAAAAAATTAAATTGAAAAAGCTTAATATTATGTTATACATTATTAGAAATCATTATATATCATATGATTATGTAATTAACAATCTAAGGCAAGTTTCATTATATTTTCATTATATTTTTATATTTTATATTTTTGATTTAATATTAATTTACAGGTAAAATTTGTATTAGCATGTCAAGATACAGAATCAGGAGGATTTAGTGATCGTCCAGGCGATATTGCCGATCCTTTTCATACTCTTTTTGGTTTAACTGCGCTTTCTCTTTTAAATACTGATTATCCTTTAAAAAAAATTAATCCAACATACTGCATGCCTGAATATGTAATTCAAAGGTTACATTTAAAACCTTCAAGACTTGACCAAAGTAATTGACATTTAATTATTATACATCAAAAATTTTTTATTACATCTAAATATTTATGAAATACTATAACAAAAAATATAATATTAATCTTTTATATAAATTGGTTTCATTAATTATTTTATTTAAAGAATTCAATATTTTTTATTTTAAATTTATTGATATATTATAAAATAATAAATAATATTATGTAATACTTTAAATAAAAAAATAATTTATTAATACATATTATTTAATATAAGTATATTGTTAATTTAAGTATATTGTTAAATATACTGATAAAAATATACATTACTTTTATTTCAAGTTAAACATAATATGTTATACTTGTAATAAAACTTGAATATACTATGTTACATCATGTTATATTATACAACTAATAGTATTTATTATGAAATTTTTGAAAATTTTAAATTGCAATAATTTATATTATTATTTTTAATTTGAATGAAATAAAATAAATAAAAGATAAAAATAAAAATTTATTTCAAGAAAAGTTTATTAAAAACAAATATACTTTGCCAAAATTAAAATTTAAACTATATATAAACACAAATCATAACAAAATTAAAATTATTATAAAAATATTTTTTCTACTAATTTATATATATATATTTTTAAATATTTATTTTAAAATTTTTCAAAATTTTAATGTATTAATATATAATTATTTTAGAATATATAATAATTTTTAGAATGGAGCTTTAATTTCTTTATACTTATAGTTATCTTATAGTTAATAATATCTATAAAAATAATATTAATCAAAATTATCATCATTTTTTCCAAAAAATTTTTAATATTTTAATAGGTAAATTTGTTAATTGTACATGCACTGTTTGCTGCGATACATTATATTCTTCAAAAGAAAGATTGTGATGTTCTGAAAAAAAATTAATTTTTAGTATGATTTATTGAAAAATAGTTTTATGAATTATTAAAAGATATACCTAACTGATAAAGAAATTGTGAAACAGTATTTTCATTACGAATTGTTGCTGCAATAATAGCATATCCATCCATAACAAAAGATAATAATTTTTTTAATCCTAATATTAATTCATAAAATGATTTGGCATCATATAAAATATCAGCTCCAATTATTATATCAGGTACAGTCCATTGTTCATTCACATATTTATTAATATCTTCCCATTTTAATTCCATTACTTTTACATCTGTATAATTATATTTTAATTGTAATTTCAATCTATCATATTTTAATTCTGGTTGTATTTTGTTTTCATTATTCAATAAATTAAATTTAATATTTTCAGAAACCATTTCAAGAACAATTTTATGATAATCTGTAAATATATATTGTTTAGGAAAACATTTTTTAATAATACACAATCCTGTTAATCCAACTCCACAACCTAGTTCTAAAACAATTTTTCCATAGAATTTATTTTTATTTTTCATGCACCATTTACTTAATTCTATAGCTCCCTATAAATCATAAATGATATTATAATTCAGAAATATAAAAATCATCCACATGATATAAATATCAATATTTTATAATAAATATATATATAATTATTACCTGCCAACTATATAATCCTGTTGTGCCTTCTGATATAATATTTGTGCTTTCTTTTATACTAACACAATCATTTTCTATTAAAAAGTGTCGATAATGAATAGATTCTTTGATTGTGGAAGATATTAAATTACAGTATGTAATATACATAATATCACAAATTTCACCATCTTTCTCTTCAATCTATAATAAAAAAGTATATTTTGATTTTAATTTTTTTTTTTACAAATATTAATTTAATTACCTTATTCATAAGCCATTTTAAAAATGCTCTTTGATAAGATTGTTTTATTGGATATTTTTTAATTAAATCACTATTTACTGTATTTTTCAAAATTTCCTCTTGTTTTTCTAAATTAAGCAAATAATCGATACTTTCTTGAGAAGATTGAAGCTATATGTAATATTTTAAAATTATTTAATTACTTAAGAAATTATTTAAAAAATATAAAATTCATATACATACAAGTATCTCCATTGTATTTATTGATGTGCAACAGAGAAAATATTTAATTAAATTATTCATATCAAACATATTGTAATTCATTTTATTGTATAAATATATTTTATAATAATTTTATAATATAATTAATAATTTTTAATTTTACAATAATAAATTTTTATAATATAAATCTTTTAAATATTTATTTTTATCAATAAACATATAAAATAATTTGTTTAATTTATAAAAATTTGTATTTAATTAATGATATATATACAAAAATAGAAATTTTAAAAACTTAAAAAAATATATTTGTTAATTAACATTGTTTTTTAGGTTTTTTATTTTACAATAAA
>NW_006263343.1:146919-163192 GCF_000469605.1 Apis dorsata
CTTATATGTATTTTGACATTTAAATATAATATTTTCTCATCATTGAAATATTTGTCTGAATTCAATTATATTGACTTAAAAGTAACAATAATAAAGTTACCATTTTTTTTTTTTATATATGTAGTAATATTTATTTTTTTTATTTTTAGAATTATTAATTCTTATCATGCAAGTATATATGTATATATATGTANTTAAATAAAAAAAACAAACTAAAATAAATAAATTGTCCAAAATAAACCAATAAAAAACAAGGGCTTAAATCACTAGATAAATTGAGACACTATTGTAAAGAGTTTCGCACTTTCTAAATAACTTCATATTCATATTTTTTAAGAAAGAACCGTCTCGAGCTTATATAAATCTCAATAAATTTTGACAGTTACTTATTTTCTTTGCAACTAATGACATTATCTCTTAGTTTTTAATTATGTGGATAGATATTTCATGTAACATAATTAATTATATCATATAAAAATATATTTTATATAATTAAGTAAAAAACTATTATAAAATGTAATTAATTCTTAAATAAAAAACATGACAACATAATAATAAGAAACTGATATTATTCATTATGGATGATAATTTATCTACATATTCATATTTTTGAAATATTTTGAATCTTTTGAATTATTGAGGTGAGATTAAATAACATTATTACTGAAATTTAAAATAAAATAATAAAAGCTTTATAATTAAAATCAATTATTTAATTTAGATTAGCAACTTTATAATAACCACATAATGGCCTCTGCTATGGAACAGCAACAACAACAACAACAACAACAACAACAACAGCAACAACAACAACAAACTACTTTAGAATTTTATCAAGCAATGGCTGATTTTAAAAACATGTTTCCACAAATGGATGATGATGTGATTGAAGTAAGTTATTTAATAAAAATATTAAGTTATATTATATAATCATAAAAAAATCTTCATTCTAAATATATTATGATATATAATATTCAATTCTTTATTGAAATAACTTTTGAATGATATGTTGAACTTTTTAAAAAATTTTATAAAAAAAATATTAATTTTATATTTATTAATATTTTATATTATTTTAAAAGTATTTAATATAAATTTTTAAAACAGATAGAATATATTATGAAGTATATATTAATAATAATATTTAAAATCAAATATTAATTTTTATTTGTAAATATTCTTTTATATATTTAAAATAAAATTAAATTATAGGATTGAATATTATTATTTAAAAATGAAACATATTAAAAAAAATTTAATTTTTTTAATGACAAAGAATTTCTATTAAACAAGAAAATGGAATATTAGAATATTTTTATTAGTATGATAATATTTATAATAATTTTTGTATCTAAATAAAACAATCATATTATTTAGCATTTAAAAGCATATAACTAATAATCAATTAAAAATTTAAAAATTTTATAATTTATTTAAATTTTTTAGGCTGTATTAAGATCTAATCAAGGAGCTGTAGATACAACAATTGATCAGTTACTTACTATGAGTACAGATAATGAAAATGAAAAAATTAGGAGTGAATTAGAGCAAAATGAAAAATCACCAAGTACTTCTAAGTCATACAAAATAGATTCAACAATATCTTCAAAAAGTATACGTAAATGGCAACCTGCTTTATTAGGACCATTACCAGATACATTTCTTCGACTTCCTCAAGTTTCTGAAGATAGTTTAGATTCCTCTTACTTACAAGAAAATTCAATGATAGAAGATGAAAGAATTGCTATGTTTCTTCAAAATGAAGAATTTATGGCTGAATTACGTTGGAATGAAGACTTTTTATCAACATTAGAAAATGGTTTGTAATAACCAATAATAATTTTTATGATATAAGAAAATTAAGAAAAATATAAAATTCCAACTATATATATATATTTTTTATTATAGATACAAAAATTCAAGGAACAACTCTTGAGAAATGTGACAGTCAAATTGGTCATGATGATGAAGATCTTTTTAAAGAAAGACTAAAAAATATGGGCAAAAGTATATAATAATTTTTACAATTTATTATTATCATATTATTATTAAATTATTATATAATAATTATATATATACATAACATATATATATAATATATAAAATATATATATATAAAATTTATTTTATTTTTATTATTTTTTATTATGTTTCAGTGTCTCGACGTAAGTTTGCACAACTTACTAAAGTATTTACACGCAGTAAAAAACGAGGAGGTAGACAGTTATTACCTCCAACAGCTTCCTATGACGACTTATTAGATTCAGAAGAATCATCTAGATTTCAATCTTAGAAATTAGAACAGCTTTCTTAATTTGTCAGGAAAAACAATGACAAAAATTCCAATTGATACTACAGTAATTTATCCAGTTCAAAAGCAAAAAAGAAGCATATCCTTATTAGTATTAATAATTGAATGGAAAATTATAAAAAAGATTTAGATGATAATAGTTTTATTATTGTGGATTATATATTTAAATTAGAACTCAATTATTCATATTCCATACAATTAATTTACATAATAATTACTAAATTATTTAAATAATTTCAATTCAAAAGCACAGAAAGATCAAAAAATATAAAAATAATAGCTTTATAGATGTCTAAAAAAATGCAAAATTACAGAATATTACATATTTTAATAATGTAATATGAACAAGTACACGTTCTAAATACTAACAGTACAATAATTACAACAGTCATATTGTTGAAATAAGAATTTATTAAATTTTATTAAAAAACATGAATTTTTTTAATGTGACATTTTATAGCTTTACAATATGATATTCTATATATAATTCATATTATTTATATTATCTGTAATTTATTATTAGTAGTAATTTAAAAAATTTATAGTTTTTCGTAATTTATATTTATTTAAAATAAAAGGTTTATAATTTTTGAATTTATAAAAACATAATATTGTTAAAATATAGAATAAATGATTTATGAATATCAAGTGAATAATAATAAAAAAATTATTATCCAAAGCTATAATAAACATTTAAAATTGACAAATTTGTTTCTTAATATTTGATTTTTATATGAATTTTTGGTAATATAAAGGCAGATTTCTTTTTATATTGCTACATGCAATAATAATGCTTTTTTATTTATAAATACATTTTTAAGAAACTCCTATCTATTTAAAAGTTGTAAACATAATAAATTCTAGTCTGTTTATCTAGCCATTACTTATTTAATCATAAATATTAAAGATTGCAATTATATATATCATTGATATAAAAAATATTTATATATAAGTATAATTAAACATAATATATGGAGAACCAAAACAAGTTTAGAACTATTGAATTTTAATATATAAAAAAAAATAGTAAAATCTCCATATTCATGGTTTTATGTATATGCTTGGATACAATTTCAAAAAATTAAATAAATTCCTGAATTCTTACTAGAACTTATACAGAATCATATCTATCAGAATTATATAACATAGATAATTTTAGATACTGATATAAATAATGCATCACATATCTTCATCATTCACTTTATTTCATCTATCATATAACATTGTATTATTATTATATTGCTGTTTTTTAACATAATTTTTATTGTTTTTCATTATTATTCATTACTATTTAAATTGTTAAGTTTTATTATTAATTATTTTTCTTAAAATTTAATAATTAATAAATTAAATTTTATTATAGATATATATAATATATATATTATAATAATGTATATTATTCGCAAATCTTGAAACTTATCTCTATGGATATGGAGAGTTCACTGTAAACTGTCTTTTTAATAAGTCAAAATTTATTTTATATATTACTGTATTTTTATTTTCTCATTATTGTAATATATATAATACAAGTTACAAAAGGATTATGAAAATAAAATAAATTTATAGCATATAATTATAGCTGTTTTTAGCATTTAAAGCTTTTTTATAAAGCACATAACATTATTCATTGTATAATTTGATATTTTTTTATACATTAGTAATGAAAAATATGAAACAAAAATATTTAACTATCACATTATAATTAATCAATTCAATAATACATTATGAAATATTATGTATCAGATTGTTTAAAAAACACTCTAGCCCCAGATAAACTATAATAGAGCAGTTGAAATTCAGCACTCCTTTCACCTAAGCGTTTTAATGTTAATGCCCTTGTTTGTTGCAATTTTTCATCTCCATGAATATTTTTATTACCTTCTGCAATTTGTTTTTCAGCATTTATATATTGTTCAACTGTTTTAAACCAATGTAAACTATCCAATTCTGATGACTGATTTAAAAGGGCATTTATATAAGCAATTCCCATTGCAAAACCATCATCAGTAAAAGCTGCACCTATTTGATTTTTCTTAAACATTTTTTCTTTATTTGATATTGAGTTATCAACAAAACTTAATGTTAATGGAGGTACAATAGCATAAAATTGTTGCAAATGATGTGATTCAGTATCTCGAAAAGCAGATGCAAATACATCGACAAGAAGTTTGAAATATTGTATACCTTCTGTGAAATGTCGTACTAAATTTGCAATATCATTTTCTAAGCATTTTGCTGCTGCTTGAGTTGTTGCACTATAATTTAAATTTTTACACATTAATTCAAATGGTATAGATGAATCAATATTTGGCAAGAATGAAACAGCATTCGAACTAGCATGTAATCCACCAGATCTGATTAATCGTACATAGCCCAATGCATTTCCAATATGAGTTATTAATTGTCGAAATTGATCTAAATAACTTAGACCATCAGGTGTCATACCTAATTTTCTGATTCCTTTTTGGAATTTTTCTGCTCTTTCGTATGTATAAGGTGTTGTTCCATTTTCTCTTTGAGTTTTAATAAACCTTATATCTCGCATTAATCTTGATTTTATATGTTCATCAAAAAGAAATTGTGAAAATGTATGTAATTTTATACGAAGAAATTGATAAACAAAGTTAACTGTTGTACTCATAATACCAGTTCCATGTGTTCTAATAGAATTTGCTATATGTCGAATTCCAATGGTATTTAAATGTTTATTGTTACTAGTATGTTCAATAAATGTTTGAGTGTTTAAATTATACAAGTATTTTGAAACAAATACATGAATATTTCTCATAATTTCTAAAGCATCCAAACCCTGTTCCAAGGTTTGTGTAGGTAAGGGATTTTGAACAGTATCGAGATTTAATTTATAATGTGCCAAAGCATGCATCATTCGATATGTTCTCCAATCATGCAATGCCACTGTAGTGAGATTATAAAACATATCATCAAGATAATGTTCGATAAATCTTTTGGCATATATCATACTATTTGCTAAAGGTAGAGGCAATGATCGCACTATTCTTCCACCATCTTTTGCTCCAATATTAAATGGATTTGTAGAATTCAACTTTAAATGCTCATGAACATGAAGCCTTAAATTAGTTTCAATCTCATGGCAAACAGGTTCTAATATATTTTTGGTTAACATTTCTTTTAATTGCATAATTCTTTTTTGTTTTAAATTTAATCCTTCTTGTTCACTTATAGTACTATTAAATGCATTGAACAAATGAACAATATGATTTATATTTAAATTACTATCTGTTACAGAAGAAAAATAAGCTGGAATTATATTCTGGTGGTACAATAATATAGAATAATCACAGAGATCTATAATAATATTATGCAACTCAGCAATAATATCATAATTATTTAATGAAAAACGTAATTTCACCATATCCTCTTCTTTGAAAGTATCTGTTAATTGATTAGCACATGCTAGAGCACATCTAATTATTAATCTCCTATCTGCACTTGGTGGTCCATTTAATAATCTCATACTTAAACCCACTAATGATAATGAGTCTAATTTTTCTTTGCTATAACCTTTATCTTTCTGAATCAAACTTTTACGTGCAGTTTCTAATGTAATTAATATATAATAACTTAAATATTGTAATACTTGACTTTGTGATTGCACTATAACTGGTCCCAAAATATAAAATGTAGTCTGTAAAGATTTTTGTACTTCTATTAATCTACAAATTAATTGGACAGTATTGCGATTCATTGGTTTAATAAGAATTGCATGCATATTTATTATAAAAGATATGATTTCTTTAATTTGAGATAAAAGAGCAACTAAATCAACTAATAAAGATTGTTTTTGTCCAATATCTGAAATTTGAAGACTTGTTTTCATTAAAATACTTTGCATATCAATGCACCATGTTACTGCTTTCTGAATTAAACTATTTACAGTTTGCGAAAGTTTCTGTATTCTTGAACTTAATATTTTTTCTCCTATTTGTTGATTAATAGTATTTCCAGCTTCCTTTGGCAAAAAATCACTTAAAAATTTACTTGGAATCCATATAACATTTCCAATTAAATTTACAGCATAGAATTTTTTATTATTTTCAAGCACCTTTTTAATTAATCTTTTATCACAGGTACCAAATAATTTTGTTATTATAACAATACCAATATTTATTTCAATCCAATTCTTATTTAACGAAACATAATCATTTGGTTTATTTTCTATATCTATTATTAAATTTTTTAGATAATTAGTAATATGTTCGCTCATTATAGATGCTTTATTTACATCCATTACACTTTCTATTGTCTTAGAAAATAAAACTTTCTTTAATAAATTTTCTTGTAAATCTTTCAATAACTTATTGAACACATGTAGTTTAGATTCATTTATACCAAATTGTGATGGATTATGCATAATAGAACGTACATTCATTCTATATTTTTTCCATTGCTCTTGTAAAGATGGTTGAGATTCAACAATTTCGTCTAATGTTAAAACAATTATAAACAAATCAATAAAATGTTCTATTAATACGGGTAAATATATATCATTAGAATCACTGGCTAGATTAGATAATTGTTCTGTTGTTAAATGTGTAACTGTCCATATTCTATTTACAAAAACAAATAAATCTTGTAAATCAGATAGAAGAGATGTGATATTACTTTGATTATTTTCTGTTCCTTTTTCTCCATGAATAAACAATTTTTTATAGAATGTTTTAGCTTCCATTACAAGAAGTCTAATTTCTCTACAAGTACCAGCAACTGCAGCAAGTAATTTTGATAAAAATTTATTTTCCATTTCTATTAAACTTATCAAACTAATATCCTCAACAGGTTTATATACAAGCCGAAGAGGGCCTTCTATAAAATATTCTAATGTAGAATCTTTTTTCCATGTTTGCTTTGCTAAATTTTCGAAAAATTGTCCATATTTTCGCAAATGTATTGAACCTGCCGCTTTATATATTGTTTCGTCTTTTTTCGTATTCCATGTTGACGATTCTATCATTATCACTTCTTATATATTAGTAATGCTATATAAAATATTATTTTTATCAATAAATAAATAATAAAATTTACTTTTTAAATTAGTATATCTTTCAATAATTCACACATAATAAAGTTTCATTATAATTTCATACTTTCTCAGCATTACTTCTCATAATAAAAATATTATTTAATAAACAATATCTTTAAGAACTTTTGAATACTACACTATTATTTCTTTCATGTTTATAAAAAAACAATTTGTACAATATGTATATATATTATAAAAAATTAATAAGTAACACTATTATATTCTGTCCAATGAGACGAGTCAAAAGATATAAATAAAACTATATGATTAAAATCTTGAGGCAGTAAGATTGGTTAACAATATTGAGAAAATAAAAATTTACTGTGCGAAATTTAATATGCAAAAGATAAGAAAAATGCAAATCAAGAATTTATTTACTTTAAAATAAAACTTAAAATAAAACTTTAAAAATTAAATTTAAATTTTTTATTTTTATGGCTTTTATAAATATTGATATACAGAATTTGAAAATAATTATTAATTGAAATTAATAATTTGAAATAAATAATTTTGAAATTCACTAATTTAAAAATCATTTGCAAAATTGCAAAATTTTAGGAATTTTAGTTACACAATATAATAATTCAAAATATTAGTATATAAAGAATTTAAAACACGATAATTTAATGTCTTTTATTATTTTGAAAAGTTAAAAGAATTAATTTATTAAATAAGATGTAAAAAAAAATCTTTAAAAATTATAAATTGCAAATTAATGATTTTTCTTAAAAAGCGTTCACTATTTTTTCTGCTAAAGAAAATTTTGCTATTAATTAATTTTAATGAAAATGCAGTTTTCGGCGGAACAGTTGAATAAACATAGAGGTCGCTATAGATCTCTCATTAAATATACAATGTATGTGAATTGACATAATGTGTGCATAGTTTTGATAGTGTGCATAAAAGAACTGTGACAATTCATAGTAAAAAATGGATACATCAAATGATTCAAATGTGTATAGGTTAGAAGGAACTGATAAAAATCAAGTAGGAGGTTTAATTATTCGAAAAAAATCTTCTGATCATACATTTAAAAAACCTCAAGTATCTGTTTTGGGTCTTGATAAACTTGCAAAACGAAAAAGACAAGAAAATTTGCAAGAAAATTTAAAATCTAACTCAAATTCACCAAAGTCAGAAATTAAAGAAAGAAAATATCGATCTTATGCTGAAGAAACTCCAACTCATACTGGAGGAGTAAATTCTGAAGCACAACAAAGATTAGAAACGCGATTAAAACATCAAAGATTAAGTGCACAGGACAAACATCATAAACATAATTATAGAGATAGAGATAGGCATAGAGATAGAGAAAGGAGTAGAAGTAGAGATAGTGGTAGAGATAGTAATAGACAAACACCTTTAAGATTTAAAGATGAACCGCAAACTCCAATATTTAAAACAAAAGTAAATATATAATTTTTTATATAAATTTATTATCAAATTGTTTTAAATAATTAATAATACATAAATTGTATTGTATTGTACATAAATAATAAAGTTTAATGAAAATTTGCTATTATATTATATTATAGGATTTTGTTATTATATTATATTATATTATATTATAGGATTCAACATCCAAAAGTAATTGGGATGATGATGAAGATGAAGAACCAAGAAAATCCAGTTGGGATCATCCAACACCTAATATTTATAATAGTAAAGATGGTAGAGATAGTATTAGAAGTGAATTTACACCTTCATATAAATATAATTCATGGAATAGAGATCGAAAAGCTAGTGGTGCTACACCTAGCATTGAAGGAGAGGAAAAAGAATTATGGGAAGAAGAACAACAAAGGTATTATAATATTTGTAATTTTTAAACTTTTTTTTTATTTGTATATTTCTTATATTATATTATATATATATTAAGAAATAAATATTTATTTTTAGATTAGACAGAGAATGGTATGGTTTAGATGATGGAGAAAATCATGCATTTGCTGATGTATCTGAAGAATATACACGTAAAAAAGAAATGGAGCTAGAAGCAAAGAGACAAAAACGTCTTTCAGCACAACAAAGACAAATTAACAAGGATAATGAATTATGGGAACGTAATAGAATGTTAACATCTGGTGTTGTAAGTTCTTTAGATCATGATGATGATCCTGATGACGAAGGGGAAACCAGAGTCCATCTCTTAGTTCATAATGTTGTTCCACCATTTTTAGATGGTAAAATATCTTCCTTACAACTGATAATTTTATTTATAAAATATTATAAATAAATATATTAAATATTAATTTATTAATATTGTATATAAATATATATTTAATCAAAATTTATGATTTATTAGGTCGAATTGTATTTACTAAACAACCAGAACCTGTTGTACCTGTGCGCGATCCTACTTCTGATATGGCTCTTGTAGCAAGAAAAGGATCAGCTTTAGTACGTGCATATCGTGAACAAAAAGAAAGAAAAAGAGCACAAAAGAAACATTGGGAACTAGCTGGAACTCATATTGGTAATATTATGGGAGTACGTGATAGACATAAAGATGATAGAGAAGATCCAGGACAAGAAACTGATTTTAAAGCTGGTCAAAAATATGCTCGTCATATACGAAGTGATGAAGTTACTGGAGAAGCTAAATACAGATCTATTCAATATCAAAGAAGAAGTCTTCCAGTATTTGCAGTACGACAAGAATTATTAAATGTAATTAGAGAAAATAGTGTTGTAGTTATTGTTGGAGAAACTGGTAGTGGAAAAACTACACAATTAACTCAATATCTTCATGAAGATGGTTATAGTCATTATGGTATAATTGGATGTACGCAACCTCGAAGAGTAGCTGCTATGTCTGTAGCGAAAAGAGTTTCTGATGAAATGGCTACTACTTTAGGAGATAAAGTTGGTTATGCTATTCGTTTCGAAGATTGCACTTCAAAAGATGTATGTCTTATATTTTTAGATTAATACAATTTTAGAATTTTTAAAATAATAATTGGATAAGTTTAAAATAAATATTTTTAAATAACTTTATATTTATTTACAGACTGTTATTAAATATATGACTGATGGTATTTTATTAAGAGAAAGTTTAAGAGAAGGAGATTTAGATCGGTATAGTGTAATCATTATGGATGAAGCTCATGAAAGATCTTTATCCACTGATGTTTTATTTGGTTTACTAAGAGAGGTAAATATATAATTTCATTATAAAAATAATATATTTTTGTATATGTGTGATCACTTATATAAAAAAATATACAGGTTGTAGCCCGGCGGCATGATTTGAAATTGATCGTAACATCTGCTACAATGGATTCTAGCAAATTTTCAGCATTTTTCGGAAATGCTGCAACATTCCAAATTCCAGGTCGTACATTTCCAGTTGAAGTATTACATGCAAAAAATCCAGTAGAAGATTATGTCGATGCTGCGGTAAAACAGGTGTTACAAATTCATTTACAACCTCGATCCGGCGATGTATTAGTATTTATGCCGGGTCAAGAAGATATTGAAGTTACTTGTGAAGCTTTAAAAGAACGTTTAGCAGAAATCGAATCAGCTCCTCCACTTTCTATTTTACCTATTTATTCACAATTGCCTTCAGATTTACAAGCTAAAATTTTTCAACGTTCAGAAGGAGGTTTACGAAAATGTGTCGTAGCAACAAATATAGCTGAAACTTCTTTAACTGTTGATGGAATTGTATTTGTTGTTGACTCAGGATATTGCAAGTTGAAAGTTTATAATCCACGAATTGGTATGGATGCTTTACAAGTATATCCTGTATCTAGAGCTAATGCTGATCAAAGAGCAGGAAGAGCAGGACGTACTGGTCCTGGTACCTGTTATAGATTATACACACGAAGACAATATTTAGATGAATTATTATTAACTGGTGTTCCGGAAATACAACGAACCAATTTAGCAAATACTGTATTATTATTGAAGTCTTTAGGTGTCCAGGATTTATTGGCCTTTCATTTTATGGATCCACCACCACAAGATAATATATTAAATTCTCTATATCAATTATGGATTTTGGGTGCATTAGATCATACAGGACGTTTAACGCCTTTAGGACGACAAATGGCGGAGTTTCCATTAGATCCACCACAATGTCAAATGCTTATAGTTGCTTCTCAACTTGGTTGTACTGCAGATATACTTATTATAGGTAGATATATAAAATATATTATAAAAATTATATATTAATAAGCTTAAACTATTTAACACGTTGATTGCCGCATCATCCATATTCGAGTGATAACAAAAGTTCTCATCGGATCGCGTCATCCATATTCGGGTGACGCTTATTTGTCTATTTATAAACGATCTTCGTAGGTATTTGGAAAGATATTCTACACGGTATAATAAAATTATTAAATTGTTATAAAAATAATAAAATAATTTATTAAAAAAATTATTTTGAATGTAAAATTTTAAAACATTCTACCCAAAGCTGAGGTTGACAATCAACCTCATAATTTGGACAAAAAGTTGTTGTCTTTTTTAAATTCCTTTGCGTTTGTCGTCTTTTATCTGAATAATATAATTTGCATGCAATTTAATACTTATACCAGAATTATTTTTCCGAATGGCGATATTATGTTGACTCCGTTGAAGGTTTTGACAAGGTTTTGTTGTATTTTCAGATAATCATATCAATTTTGCAGCTAATAATTCTCTAAATCTTCTAATTTTTGAGTATCACGAGTCTGATGATGATGATACGACAATTAGATAATTTATGAATATATCGTGCTCTGATCATCGAACACGATTATCTGCTGTGATCCTGGTTTCTAATAGACAAGCCACACGAATAATTTATATACAATTCACAACTAAGAAGTACATTTATTACCACTAGTCGAAGGATATTCGACAGTCATATTATTTAAATTATAATCCAAATTAAAATATCCAAAATATATTCAGTAAATAATAAATCAGTACTACTATTCAAAATTATGCGATAATATGCAATAAATGATGCAAGACATCATTCTTGTGACTATCAGATTCGTATTACTAAAATATCGATAGAAGTATTGGAGTACACTTGATACAGCGGCGCAAGTGGCCTGAAGGAGATTTCGTTAAAAACATGCGTGGCAGTCAACATGTTAAATAGCTAATTATAATATATAAATTGTGATTAATATTTTTTAAAAATATTAGAAGTAAGAATTTATATCATATATATAATAATAAAATCTTTTACTTTCTTTTTCTTTTATTCTTAGTTTCTTATCTTTTTTTTTTTAATTTTTATGTGTAGTGAATATTTTTTATATAATATAAAATATTTTCCAGTTTCTATGTTATCAGTGCCTTCCATATTTTATCGACCAAAAGGTCGCGAAGAAGATTCCGATTCAGCTAGAGAAAAATTTCAAGTGCCAGAATCTGATCATCTAACATATCTCAATGTATACAATCAATGGAAAGCAAATGGTTATTCCAGTTCTTGGTGTAATGATCATTTTATTCATGCAAAAGCTATGCGTAAAGTCAGAGAAGTTCGGCAACAACTTGAAGAAATTTTAAAACAACAAAAAATGGAAGTTGTAAGTTGTGGTACTGATTGGGATATTGTACGAAAATGTATTTGTTCAGCATATTTCCATCAAGCAGCCCGTTTAAAAGGTATTGGTGAATATGTAAATTGTCGTACTGGAATGCCGTGCCATTTACATCCAACATCGGCTTTGTTCGGTATGGGCTTCACACCAGATTATGTAGTATATCATGAACTTGTAATGACTGCTAAGGAATACATGCAATGCGTAACTGCTGTTGATGGCCACTGGTTGGCAGAATTAGGTCCTATGTTCTTTAGCGTTAAAGAAACTGGACGAAGTGGACGAGCAAAGAGACGGCAAGCTATGCAACATTTACACGAAATGGAAGGACAAATGAAAGAAGCAGAAGAAGAAATGAAAGCTCGAGCGCAAGAACAACTTGAACGTGAACAAGCTTCTATCAGAAAGTAAGCTTATTATAAAAATTTTTAATATTTTATAATTTATTTACTTTCTTAGCATTTTATATGATTGATTTATGATTATTTACTATTATTTAACATTGTTTATAGAAAAGAGATATTAACACCAGGTATTAGAGAACCAGGAACACCTGCTCCTTATCGAAAAACTCCAAGTAGATTGGGATTATAATTTTTCAAAGTGTATATATTTTTATTATTAAATAATATTAGAAAAATGTATTGTAAGTTATAAGATTTAAATAATTTAATGATAAATATTTCCCTATTTGTAATTTTAAATATGTATTATTAAACATGTATATATATTTTATATGTAAATATATACATTTCTAATAAAAATTAATATACAATCAATATTTAATGTTTTTGAACTAAATAAAAAAATATAATAGAATATTTAATTGAGAAAAAATCATTCTAATTAAAACTTTTTATTCTAAATATAATTTATATATAAATATAAATAGAACTTATGTATACCTTAAAGTAGTTCTTAATGAACTAATAAACATACAAATATCTTTTATCTTTTATTATATATTATAATGAAAATAATATAATTATTTATTATTACTATAAATTTAAGTATATCTTTATGATATATTATTAAATTAATATTAAAAAAAACATTAAAATATATCAATTTGATCTTTTATCATAAAAAAATATCATTGATAATGAAATAAAAAAATATCGATAATGAAATAAAAAACATGATAAGATTTTTTGTTCAATATGTTTTATTAATATGGATATAGATACATTTCCGTATCAATTACATATAAATATGCTTATATTATACCAATTTTATTAGCAACATCAAGTGCATCATAATCACGAGTTAAGCGTACATATGCTTTCTTTTTACCATCTGGCCTAATTAAAGTATTAACTTTAGCTACATCAACATCATACAATTTTTTAATAGAAGCTTTGATGTGATATTTATTAGCACGAGTATGTACAATAAAAACTAATGTATTGTTATCTTCAATCTTTTTCATAGCAGCTTCAGTGGTCAAAGGGAATTTAATAATATTAAATGCATCCATACTACAAGAAAAAATTTTTTAAATACTAAAAATTAATGTATAAGAAATTAAATGATATATTTAAATAAAAAAGTAATAGATAATAAATTTAATAGAAAATAAAAAAAATAAAAAATAAAATTATTAATATTTACCGATTTCTATTTGGAACTGATTTTCTAGCATATTTTGGATTTCTTGGTGGTCTAAATGTTTTTGGCCGGTAGAAGTGCACAGATGTTCTTATTTTTCTTACTCTTGATCCATGAACTCCTTTCAATATCTATGAATAAATATGTTAAAAATATATTATTTATATAATAAATTATAACAATTATATATTTCAAATAATTTTAATATATCAGTAATAAACTAAATTCTTATCATAATTGTTCAATGAGATTCCCTAATAAATCATCATAAAAATCATGATTTATCTAAATTTCATCTTAATTTAATTTATAAACTTTTTTTATTAAAAGTTATTTATACTTATTAAAGAAAAAACCTTTTTTTGAGCTTTAAGTGCTTTTTGAAGTGGTACAGCTGGTTTTCCACCTTTAGGTGTTTTCTTTGCAGGTTGAACATTTTTCTTAGGTTTTGCAACTACTGGTTTCGCAACAACTTTAGGTGCAGGTTTTGCTGTTGATTTTGTTGTAGATTTTGTTGAACTTGCAGATTTAGCAGTTGTTGCTTTTTTTGTAGTAGTAGATGTTTTTACAGTTGGCTTTGTAACTTTTGATGTTGAAGCTGTAGTAGTTGGTTTTTTCTCAATTTTTTTTTCTGTTTTTTTCTCAGCTGGTTTGCTAGCTAGAAAAAAATAAAATAATCAAAATATTATAATTAAATTAATCATATTTTATTTACAATTATATCTTAAACAAATATTAATAACAAAATATATTTTAAAAATAATATTATGAATATTTATTTGGGTTATAATAAAAACAAAATTTCTCATAAAAAATAAATTTATTAAATATTAATATCTTTTAAACTCATTATTTATATATGTATAATAAATATTTTATAAATATAGGAATATAAAATATATATATGTAGATATTTTATTCAAACAATACACATACAAAACAATAAACCACATGGTTAAAGTTGAAATTAAACACGTGTTTATTAATTCAATTTATTATCCAATTTATATCATTCACTTCATAAATTCTTATTAATCATCTTTTACAAATTTAAAAAACAGTTTTCAAATTGTTATCAAAAGAAATTAAAATTTTTTTATTAACAATTTTTAAATGTACCTGACTTATCCGTGGGCTTCGATTTAGGAGCCATTTTGCTAAAAAGACAGGGAACTTTAACCGGAAATATATGTATAGGGAATCACTAACTAAACTACGTTAATCATTTATATATAAATTCAATATTAAAAAATAGAAATTTATTTGTATTCACACAATGTATACAAAAGTTATACTTTTTAAAATATTTAATTATTCAATTACTACAGTAAATTAATTATATTTTATAGTTTAATTTATATAAAATTATTTCAATATTATAATCTAATTTATTTATAATTTTTAATTATATATTTTATATTTAGTTATTCTATAAAAATTTGAAAAATTTTTTTTAGAATTAAATCAATATCATCAATATCATTTTCATACAAATATCATTTTAATTACAATATATTTAATTTAATTTTTTTAGAGTAAGATTGATAACATATGTAATATACATCTGTCGTAGCAACCAATGTTTTCATTTAGTTTAAATCTACTTATTAATAGTAGCAAGAATCGTTTTTCTAGTCTTATAACAACTATTTAATACAAATTAAGTATAAAATAAATAATACATACAAAATCCTTAAATATATACTTTATTTATCTTTCTTTAAATTTAAAATAAATTTT
>NW_006263343.1:163230-163450 GCF_000469605.1 Apis dorsata
ATAAAATTTAC
Source organism: Apis dorsata (assembly GCF_000469605.1). NCBI lineage: Eukaryota > Metazoa > Arthropoda > Insecta > Hymenoptera > Apidae > Apis > Apis dorsata. The sequence goes on from NW_006263343.1 coordinate 163,242, forward strand.
ATAATTTAAATAATTATAATTAAATCATATAATTGTGTATTTATAAATAACATTGAATTTTATGTAATAATGTATTTTATGTAATTTAATTATATATTATAAATTTAAATTATAAATAATATTAAAAAAATATTAAATAATATTAAATAATATATAGTGTAAATGATGTTGGAAACACGATCAGCTATTTATAAAATAATGGAAGTGGC
>NW_006263343.1:163914-166852 GCF_000469605.1 Apis dorsata
TTTCATACTAATATATGAATTAAATAATTAAATAAATTAATATTTTATAGATTGATAAATGGCCACACCCGTTTTCATTTGATATGACAGAATATAATGAAAGAGATTTTAATACAATTGTTAAATATTCATGTAAAACTAAAAATTTAACTTCGAAAATTGCAAAAACAATTATAATTGGTGATGTTTCAGTTGGAAAATCATGTTTAATAAATCGGTAACCATATTTATTATATAAAATTATAATTTCATAATATTATATGTACGATAATATATATTAATATGAATTTATTATATAAAATTTACTATAAATTATATATTATCGTTAAACTAAATAAATATCATTTATATTTCAGATTTTGTCACAAAATTTTTGACAATAATTACAAAGCAACAATTGGTGTAGATTTTGAAGTAGAAAAATTTGATATTCTTGGCGTACCTTTTCATTTACAAATGTGCGTTCATTTAGATTAAAAATTTTATTGTGTAATTTTTTAATAAATAATTTCTTAATAATAATTTTTTAATAATAATTTCGGAATAAATAAACTTCACAATATTAAAATTAATAATTAATATTGATTACAATATTAATTATAATATTATTATAATATTAATAATTGCTATTAAATATCAATTAAAAATTATAAAATAATCTTTATATAGTATATTATTATATTATTATTTTATTATTATAAAATAATTTTTAATATACTTTGACTATGTGATAAAAATTTCAGATGGGATACAGCAGGTCAAGAAAGATTTAAATCCATAGCTGCATCTTATTACAGAAATTCAAATGGTATAATGAATATTTATCATGTATTATAAATATGAAAATTAAAATATTATAAAAAATCTATGTATAATAAAATAGAAAATTATATAAGAAATGTATATATTTTAGTGATCATGGTAGTTTTTGATTTGGCTAATTTAATATCATTAGGACATTGCGAACAATGGTTAAATGAAGCTGTTCAATGTAATACAGAACCATATCATACATTTTTAATAGGCACAAAACAAGATTTATTGGTAATTGTATGATTTATTAATAAAAATCAGAATAAGCAATTTTAAGCAATTAAATTTTATTAAATTATGTATTTATTTTTTGTTATTAAATTATATATTTAAATTAACAAAGAAAATATTTTATAATTTGAATTGTTCAAATATTTATATAGAAAATTAGTTATAAATCTTTTTTGTAATTAATAATATTTAAAGTACATTAATATTATGGTAGTGTTATTATATAAAAGAATATTTTGAGCATAATAAATATTATGTTTATATTAATTATAAATTATAAATTAATATAATTATTCTAAACGAGAAATAAAAAAATTTTTAGTCCAATGAAATATATAGAATAATAGAAAAACGAGCAGCCAAAGTAGCGCGGAAAATGAAAGCTGAATTTTGGGCTGTTTCCGCCAGAACTGGAGTCGGAATATCAGAACTATTCACAAGAGTAGCTGCATTATCTTTCCAATCCATAATTCTAAACGAATTACAAAATATGAAGCCAGAATCAATTAACATTGGTTCAAATTTAATAAGTATGTATTTTATTCGATTATAATTATAAAGTGAATGAAAATATTTTATTTTAAATAATTAAAATATTTTATAATCATCAATATTTATTAAATATTAAGAATTATTCAAAATCACAACTATATATTTATTATTTTAAATTAATTAATTTTATTTGAATAAAAATTATTTGAATATAAGTTTATTAAAGTAATAAGTAAAAATATTAGATATAATAAATATATAAATTGATTTAATAGTTAATAATTAATTTAATTTATTGAATATATAAGTATATTATTTATTTATTCAATAATTATTTATTGAATATATAAGTTAAGTATTAAATTTATTAAAAAATTATAAATTAGAATTGTTATTAAATTAAAAATAANTTTCCTGTATTACATTATATAAAAAAAAAAGAAAAACAAAATTAATTTATATTATAAATTAAATAATATTATAAGTAAAATTATGAATAAATATATATGTAATAAAAAAAAACAATAATACATTTAAATATGATTTAATTTTTAAAAATATTTCGTTATTATAATTATATATAATTATATATATTGTTCAAATAAAGCGCGCATAAAATAATCTTCCGGTTACGTATTGCAAGTAACCTCATCTAACAATCTTTCTTTCTTCCTTATATAATTTTATCTTTTTTTAAATTGTATTGAAGATATTTCACATAATTGAAAAAGTACATTTCACTGATAAATCTGTGAGACGATTAGAGAAAAAATATTATTTTGCGCTTTTAATGCCAATGCATCTAACATATATATATTGTTGCATATATGAATATTACACAGTAGTGAAGCCAGTGTGGTTACATTGTTTTACGTGAGTGTAACGTGTTGCAAAAGGAATTAAATTGACAAAAGTGTCACGTGCTTATTTCGTATCTTCGATCCTTATTGAGAGAAATTTTCTATAAGAAGAATATTTCAGCTCTTAATTAAAATTTTCTTCATTCAAAAATTATTATTTAGGTAAGTTTAAAAATGTATTCCAACAGGTGGTAATGATAGTAGTGGTACTACATGCTATTGTACAAGATCATCGATCGAGAAAATATATGGAAAAGTTTTGAAAAATATAATTTCTTAGTTTTGATTTTTAATTAAAAATGTGATCAGTTTTTTATACATAGATATAAATGCGTATTTTTACAAAGTAATAATTAATTTTTATTAAAATATTACATTTATTAATTTAGAATTATTAAATAATTTTATATATATATATATTATAGTCATTTTTATTATTACATTATATATAGATATATTACATTTTTTATTAAAATTATTTATTATTTTTCTTTATTATATCTAATTTTGATTATTTCTTATTATTTTATATATTAATAAAT
>NW_006263343.1:167086-174781 GCF_000469605.1 Apis dorsata
AAATTTCAAATTACATATATTATCAATTAAATTTTTTTATATATTTATTAGTATGCAACTAGTAAAAAGTGAAAAGTCATTTGATATTACTCTTTATGAAAATATATATTTTATAATTATTAAAAGATATTATATATCATATATCATTATTAAAAAATATAATTTATAAAATTTATAAAAAGATATTTTTATATTAATATTTTTGACATTAATGACATTCATATACTTTTATATTATAGGATTTATATATTTAATATATCATATAATAAAATTTTTTATATATTAAATTTTATTAATTTTACATAGTAATTTCAGTTTATCGATAAAATTAATCTTTTTCATTCCTTATTAATATGTTTCTTTCATAAATATTTTAATATGTAAAATTATAAAAAGAATAATTTTTATCTATAATTTTTTCTATTACTAATAACAGAGATATAACACAAATTATGTTGTGTTAAAATTGAAATATGATTATACATGTATATATATATGTATAAATTTATATAATATGTATGTTTATATATTGTTTTTGTATATTTATTTTATAAAATATATTTAAATCACTGATCGATAACATTGTTTATCAAATTAATTATATAAATTTTTCATCATATTTTTAATCATATAAATTTTTTAATATTGATATTATTACTCGTTTTAAATATTTAAAAAGTATTATAGCTATTTTTTGCACGATTAAATAATTGATTTAATTTTCTTCAATTGTTATAACATAATTGTTATAACATTATTATTTTTGAGTTTAATTTAGTAACATAAAATTTAATAAAATTGTAAGTAAAAGTATTTATATAAGTATTACTTATTAATAGATAATATATAGATAATTTAATATAAATTTTTTTGTTTATTAAAATTCAATCCAAAGTGATATGATATATTTATTTATTTATGATTGATATTTTATAGAAAGTTTTTTTAATATCAGAAGTATATATTTTTTAATATTTTAATATTTTATACTTTTTCATATAGATAATCGACTTTATTTTTACCAGTTTAGTTCACTTTATTTAAATTAGTTAATTGGCTTATTACTTGAAAAATAAATTTCAATTATTTTTGTATATAATTTTATTTATTTTAGCTTTTAAATTTTTTATTTTTTTTTATATGTATACGAAAATATTTAATAAAAATTTAAATATTCAAAAATTAAATATTTGAATATTTATTATAAAATATTTATAGTTAGTAGATATATAAAAATAAAAAATAAGTTGATTAAAAAAATTATTTTTTGTAATAAATTGGTGACTTAAAATTTACAAATATATATGTCGAAATATTACAAAAATATATGTCGAATATATATGTATAACTAGAAGTGGAATGCGATAAAACATTAGTATATTTGAGATAGGTATGCATAGAATGTATATTTTTTTCCGTGAAATGTATAAATATTTTTTATTATTTGTTATATATCAATATAATAAAAATATGATATTAATTGATCAATGACGAATAAATAATAAATATAAATGCATATATAAAATTTAAATTACAGACAATTATAATTTTATTCGATAATTATAAAATTTGAAACAACTTATTACAAAAACAATTTTTTTGTTTATTTATATTAATGAATTTATATTTGAAATCAATTATATTATAAAATCAATTTATATTGGCTATTTAATGTTAATAATATAGTAACTTATAATATGTAGGAAAATAATATAGATATTTCATGTTATCTTCATTATTTATGTAAAATATCCACATAATCACAATGAAATAAAATATATACTTAAAAATGATATTCATAAAAATATTATAAATGGCAGTTGAATCATGCAATGTTGATAACAAAAAGTTGATAAATATACATTGTAGACTTATATATGTTATATAATTTTATCAAAATACGATATTTTATTCATATATATAAAGTATATTTGGTTGCAAAAAAATATTTAAATTATTATTCATATATATTTTTTTTATCTTATCAAAAATGTAAAGAACTATTTTCTATAACTTTTAAGTAAAAAAATAATTGTTCTTAATGAAAAAGAAAAAATGAAGAATTTTTGATAAACAAAAAGAAAAATGATTGATACAATCGGTAAAAGAATGGATAAATCAATCAATAGATCAATAATTTTGACCGACAGATGGCGAAAGTTTGAGTATCTCAATACTAAACTCTGTTAATAAAATTGAAATTATATTTAAGTTAATATTAATTTTATTGTAAAATATATGTATTTTTTATATGTATTTTATTCTAGAAATAAATTGACATAAAGTTATGTAAAATTTCAAATATATGCATTTAAAAATATCTTTTCATGAATTTCATGATTTGATCTTAATAATTATAAATATAAAACGAAATATAAAAAACTTATTCTTAAGTTAATTGTGGTATAAATTATTTTATGCAAAATCAAAAATTATATAAATTATTATAATTTATTTACTTATTTTTCAACATAATTGTTACATACAAATATAAAACAATTGTTACTGTTGTTACTATTACATAATTATTTTCAGGTATAATGTATTCAATATATTTTATAAATTTAATTTAATCACTTTAATGTTGATAATACAATAGTGATAAACAACAAATTTTTGTGTTTACTTGTTGTATTTAAAGTTATTAATTTATTATAATTGTAAAAGAAATTGTTTGTTGAAATGAATAGTGTTTTTTATAGCTATGTATTATTAAAATAATAATAATAAAATTAAAAATGAATTTACATAAATATTAAATTAAAAATGTAAAGTTATTTTTTCTTTTTTTAATTTCATTTCTTTCAAAAATAGATCAATATTTATCGAATATTTGACTAACTTTATACTAATGTAATTAATAAAGTAATATAATAGAAAGTAATAAATAGAAATAAAATATATTTTAAGATGGAATAATATGTTACGTGATATAAGAGAATGTAAATATGATAAAAAAAAATAATATTTTTAATTCATTAAATATTATTATATATTACATTATATGTATCATTATATATTTCATTTTAAAGTCATTTTTCCGTGATGTTATAATCTTAATTTAAAAAAATTTAAATTAATTATCCTTGATTGTAATTACAATGTAAATTATAACATTATTGGATTGAATTATAAATTATTTCTTCTTAATTGCTTTTGCAATTTAATATGCAAATATAATGTATTATGCGTAAATATTTGATTCATCGTAAAATAAAAATTATAAAATATTATATTTCGCTTATTTCGTAATATTTAAAATAAAGTTCTCGTATTGAAAAAAACAAAAAAGAATTTATTTTTACAAAAAGCTTTTTCTTACTCCATCGATATTAATTTATCAAAATTTATTAAATATTTATACTTCAGCAATTTTATTTAAATAAAATATCATGCGAAATTTCAAAATAAAGACCATGCAATATGCAATATATTTGAATAAAATTGCTAGAAAATTTAAGCGATAATTCAAAAGATTAAAACAAAGCTAAAAATTTGTATATAAAAATTTTACACTAGATGAAATGAAATGTATTAATGATTCAACTCTACTTTCATTAATACATTATTAAATCGCTTCAATTAGCACAAAATGAAATTGTTTATTAAAAATAAACTTCAACGATATTTTTGCATATTAATTGTTTTAGTGTTTACAATCATCCCTTAAATTTTTTATTTTTGTTTGAACATTCTATATACCATGCCTATTGTATGAAATGAACACAATATTGAAATTATTTCATTGAAAGTTTATCCATCCTATTTAAACTTTGTCCATTCGTCATAATCTAAAATAAGAATCCGTCTAATAGCCTTATTGTATATCAGTATATAATTATATATAGTTTTTATCATAGACGAAACATGGAATTTTGTTTAACTTATATTAGTAGTTTTAGTTTTATCTAACTTTCTTTATATAAAATATATAGTGACTCGTATTCGGATGTCATTTTAGGAAGATTATTTTATATATTTGTTTATAATATTGTTAGTAATATTATCATAATTAATGATATAAATTCATTATTTAATATATAATTATTGTATTGCTCCACAAATTAAATAATGACAAAATTATGCTTATAAATTATTGATAAATCATACTATTAATAAATCAAACACAATAATGAATAAACTTGTATATTGTTACTTGTATATAAGTAATATACATTAATATGAATTATTATGTGCATGTAAATCGTAGATACTTTTATTTACTATTAGATCTAAGATTATTCACATTATTCAGCACAAGCAGTTTGAAATAGATACATAAATAGATAAAATATACATCTTATCTATTTATGTACTTGTGAGAGATAATATTATATGATAACGTAACAGAAATCTCTTCTATGAGAATTATTCATTTTTCCTTTTACCTTTCACTTTCTCTTGTAAGATAAATTCGTGCATGTTATTCTCATTCGTGCAGGTGAATTTTCACTTTTTTAAATACTTTCACAGAATACTGGTATTTCTCTGCTTTCTATTTTCTGATGATTCATAATAAATTCGATAAAGTTCTCAACTTTTAAGAAATCTATTATCATTAATATATCAATAATATAGATATGAAAAATATACATATTACATTATTTGATATTTTACTGTCATTTATATTTTATATATCTATAGTGCAATATTCGTCAGAAAAAGTGAATAAAAATATATAAAGAGACATTAAGAATGTGAGTATATTTTGATAATAATTTTAAGTTAGTTATTTTAATTATTTATAGAAATGCTTATCTCGATAATGTTACTTTCAGTTTGATTAAGTAGGTAATTTATTTAATATTTTGTGACCTATACGATAAATCTTATATTTGCAGTTTTAACTACAATAGTAAACATAAAGCAAAAAATTAATTTACGTTAAAAAGTAGATTTAAAATAAAAAGAAATTTTTTATTTTTAAAACAAATATTTAAATTTAAATATTAATTTTTATATTTATGTGAATATATATACATGAATAACATATATGTAAAATATAATACATTGTCACATTATATAAATCTGTGAATTTAATTAATTTTCGAATTTCTTATTTATTTAATTATTTTTAAATAATATCGATATCAATTATTGATTTATTTAATTATATTATTCATCGAATAAAATCATATTTTCACTTTAATTTATTAATAAATTATAAAAATAATTAATATATTTTAATAATTAGATATATATTAATTAATATATATTAATAATAATAATTAATATATAATAATTAATATATATTAATTAATATAATCATTCTTATTGATAACTTTTAGTTGTTTACTTAATATTCGCATAAAAAAATATCATATTTTTACAATAATTCAAACAAAAAAAATCTTAATATTTTATTATGAATCATATAGTACGAACTTATGTATATTCTTAATTAAGAGATTAATGATTAACTTATTTTAAATTATAATAAATTCGCTTAAATACAATATTTTCACAAAATTGTTGATATAATTTATTTTATATATACAATCAATTGTTATAATCTTTCATTTATCAATTGTTTTATTAACGATATATTTAAAAATACAATATTCATGTAACAAGGAAATAATTTTATATTTAATGAGAAAATTCTTTTTTTATTGTTAATACTGGATTTAATAAATCGAAATTTATTATGAAATTTTATTTTTAAATTTTATGTTTAAAAATTGGAAAAATATATATATATTATTTTCTAAAAACATATATTGATATTAAATGATGAAATTTTATTTTACAAAAGATAGATTTGATAATGAAAAAATTAAAAACAAAAACAAAAAAATGTTGAAAAAATGCATTATCATAATGGAAAAAGTCATATCATTTATTGATAACATTTTCATATGTATGATATAATTTATTTTTATATAAGCTGATTAAAATTTTTGTTAATTAAAAAATTAAATAAATAAGTAAAATTATCTGAAATGAAATCAGTTAAATGAATTACGATCATTGGCAAAATACATATAAATATATGTGTCTTTTGACTACTTGTATAATTTCATGATGCTTTATATGTATATATGTTTATATGTATATACTTTATGCTATATGCTACGTGACGTTCATGTAACACAAGCTCAGTCGGCCAATGACTTGCTGATTTTTCATTCTACTTGTACACGACACGGATATGTGCATCATCTCAGCATTACCTTGCGAGCTTACTGCCAGTTACACGCTCGTTGTTGCGTGAGTATGTGGTATTTTTCCGAATGTGAATAATTGTTTCGTTCAAAATTCAATATAAATTTATCAATTCTTTTCTATTTATTAATTTTAAGACATTGCATTTTTTTCTCAAAGAATGGATTTACCGGTAAAGTATAAAATAAAGATAATATATATCGATTTTTACGAATTTAGATATCTATCGATTAATTTTATCGATTAATAATGTCTTTATTTATTGGAAGTATTAAATTGTATCTGTATAAATATATAATACAATATACAAATATATAAATATATAATACAATGAATACTGACTTTTTCTGACTAACGTTCTATTAAATAATTCTGATTATATATATATAATTATAATTTCTGATGAATAAATATCAAATGAATATATAAGAAGAAAGGAGCAGCATATGTATTATAATCATTTCATTTTATAAAAATACTGTTTTGATCTAAAAATGTTAGTTTGTCAAAAAACACATCTATTGCAGTCTAAGAGTTTTTTGAAATGTAACAATAATAATAAGTACTTAGATATATTTTTTAGAAATATAATAGTTTATACAATAGATTTTATACAATATATATTTATTAAATGTAATCAATTTTAAATGTTATTATGAAAGATGATAGGTGCTTCTTTATCTAACAATTATGATGATAAGAATTGAATGATTACAGATATTTTAAAAATAACATAAAATTTTTATCAGAAAATAATAAATAATAATTTTGAAGTCATTTTATGAATTTTAATTTGCCAAATATTTTTTATATTTTTTTTTTATTATATTTTTTTCTTTCACAATATAAATAATAAAAACAACAATATTACAAATATCTTTATATTATATCTATATACATACTATATATATACATAAACAATTAATATAAAATTAAATAAATTTAATTTTTAAATTAATAAGAAATAATATATATTATAATATTAAAATTATTATTTTATAATACAATAATTTATAATAATAGTATTATATTATTATATATTAATGTATTTCTCATATTCTTATTCTATTTTATTTTAAGTATATATATAATAATATTAATATTGATATATTAATACGTAATGAAAAATAACATTACAATTAAATATAATATTTAAAGTATAATTTAGATTTTTATATGGAAAAAAATACATGAATTCTAATCATTCGTAATTAAGTATTTATTATATATATTGTATATTATAATATATTTATACATGTACTTTTCGTTAAATTTCTTTAATGTATATTTTTTTATTTTTTTGCATTTTTGCATTTTATCATGTTTCAGATATGTTTATAAATAATATACGATAATATTTTTGTTATATTAGATTATATAATAATCGTATTCTATATTATGCAATATATATACATATATTTACATTTCTTAAGTATTTATTCTTTTATTAATTGATTATATCAAAATACTAAATCCACTAATCTACAAAAAATTTACAAATATTCAAATTTTATAAATTTTAATAATATA
>NW_006263343.1:175030-182694 GCF_000469605.1 Apis dorsata
TATAATAAAGTTAAAGAAAAAATAAATACATACATTTTTTATGTATAAAGAAAAATCTCAAAAGTTAAAAATTTATAACAATTAATTAATTATATAATATGATTATATGATTATTGTTTAAAGTTGAAAACTTTTTTTTATCATTTTTTATATTTTTATTATTTTTATTTCTAATGTAATTATATATGAATTTTAATTTTTATATTTTATTTTTTTTATTTATATTCTTTATAAATTAATTTCAATAAAAATATTTAAGATTTAATTAACAAAGAATATAAATATAAATGAATTTTATTTTGATTAATTTTGAATTATTTACTAATTATTACAATATGAATAATATTTTAATTTTCATTTCAAATGTGAAAAAATAAAAAGAAAATTAAGACGTAATAGAATATGACATATCTTATTATTTTTAAAAGTATTATTATTTTCATACTATTTTAAATAAGTATGTATTGTTATTTGATCAAAATTATAAAAATAATTATGATATGATAAAAAAATAATTACAATATTTGTATCATTTTTATATATTTTATTATGTTATTCTTGTAATTGATAATATTGAATAAAACATGCATATTACAAACGATTTAAGAAAATTATTTTGGATGTATAGTAATTGAAATAGTATATGTAAATGTAGTATACATAATATAAATCTATAATAACATATATAATATTAAATTAATTGTTACTGTTATGTAAATATTATAATATTTATAATACATAATAATAATACATAATAATATTAAAATTACAGTATATATTAAAATAATTTTCTCTAAATTAATATTTAAATTTTATTATTACAGATATTTTATTGGTCTATTTTACTATTTTATAAATCACGTAATTTGTTACGTGAACCAATCTCGGTAATTATTCAATTTGCTGATATCGAGGAAAATGATGTGTGTGTGTATGCGCGCACGCGCGCGTCACAATCAATGATGAAATATTTATTGTCTCATGACAAAAATAAGTTTTTATCATAAATAAAATTTCCTTATTTCTTAAAAACTTAATTCTGAAAATATTGAAAGATTAATTTTTAACATAATACAAACAATTTATTTAATTTTTATTTAAATTTATATATATCGTCCAAAACAAATGAAATTATCAAGAACAAGAAGGATATTGTTAAAAAAATTGTTATCATATCATCAAATATTTTTTTTATGATTCAGATATTATAGAATATATATTTATATATTTACATATATACTGTACAGAGTGAAAATAAAATATTACAAGCCGTTTTTTCAAAAACATAATGCATTTACAATGCATATAATACATACATCGTAATTTTTTGTAAATGAAAATATATTCAATATTTCAATTTTTTTTAAATGACATACTATATATATATGTTTTCCTTTATGTTTTCAATTTGTTTAAAAATTAGCAAAAAAAAATATTAATGATAAATTAATTATATTTAAATCAATTATATATAAGAATTAGTTCGAGATAAGAAATATTTAAAATTAGAATAAAAAAAATGATAAGAATTTAAAAATTATGAATTTATATAGCAATATGTATGTTTTATTCATACTGTTTTTATAAAATAAATAAAAATTTTATACGTAATAAATAATAATAATTTTATTCTTTTCACTTCTTTATTGGGAAACTATTGGGATTTGCATTTTTCATGAAAGATTTTTGTTATTCATATTTTGCTAATTGCGATGTTGATATTTATTCATTATAGATATATATATAGGCTTGAAAATATTTTTTTATGGAAATCAGTTTCTTTATCATATAGAAATTCAGTAAAACAAATAATTTTATATCAAAATAATACATCATAAATTTCTTTAAATGCTTCATATGTTTTTAATTTCTTTTTGTTTTTCAATAATGTCATACTTGTCAGCAAAAATGAAATGAGGTTAGAATTTTTATATCATCATTGTTGACAAAGATGAAATATAATTGAAATTTTTCATAAATTATATAGCAAAGTTACAAATAATAAACATTGTATGTGACTATTTTCATTGTATTATTATATATTATTCGATCATACACTATATTTTTTTTAAGTTGTTTAAATAAAAGGCTTTTATCTGATTACAATAGTTCAAAATGCTGTTTTAATAGTACATCGTTATTATGCTTCATATTATATTAACTTGATCTTCTTATATTTCTTATATTTCTTATATTTCTTATATTCTTATATTTATACGTATATATATACTACATATATCAATCTTGGGGCTCAATATAAATGATTCAAGGTCATATTTATCTTGATTCTATAGTTACGCAATCCTAGATTGGAGTTATTTTATCAAATGATTATTATATGACATCTAAAAGAATGACAAATTTATTTTTTATTATTTATAATAATATGATTATAATTATGTTTAAAATATTAATGTTTACATATATTTGTACAAAATTAAAAGACGCAGATATGTATCAAAATATATATAATATAAAAAATTATATAAGATATATGAAAAAAATATTTATTATTTATTATATTTAATAGATAAAACAAAATTGTATTTAAATTCAATTTTTGCAATTATTATTATTATTTTAATTTTATTATTATTATTATTATTATTATTATCTTTTCATTATTTTCGCATAAATATTAAATATTTTTAATATTTATTTATTAAATTTATATTAGAAACATGTGAATATTATATTCAAATCCATTATATTTATAAAAATTGAATTTATACTTTCATAAAAATTTCAGAATAATATATAACTTTCATGTCTCCATCACCGTGTTTTATTAGATTCGAAATTTTATATAATTCTTCTCTAATGTTTGAAATAAAATATGATATAATATATTCACTAAAATTATAATTATTAAATTCTATTGAAAACAAAAATGCTTATTCATATTAATTAATTATGACAAACAGAATTGAAAATATTTATGTACAATCTTCTACATTATCGACATATAATCAAAAAAATAATAAGACTATATATTTAATAATTAATTCTTCATTTATATCGCCGAATTATGAATTGATGATATTTTAAGTTATATTTTAATTGGTGATATTTTAAGTTATATTTTAATTATTTAGAGATTAATTAATTGTACAGTCAATAATTCTCAAATATTATGTTAAAGTTAGAACCATTAGATATGCGAGATATTCAAATATCTCATTTTAATCATAATATATCGATAAAATTCTAAATCGAAATTAATAAAAAATCTTGGACTAAAATTCTTGTCAATCATTTCTAAATCATTTTCGATAATTCTTTATATACATAATAATATAAAAATTTCAAAATGTAGAATATCACCGATTTGAATGATTTGAAATGAAAACGACTACAATTTAATACTAATAAAACATGATGATCAATATTGCAATTTTTTATCTTATTTCAGGCTGTAAACGGATTGCAACCTAAAGCGATAAGAATGGCAGGTTCTCCAGTATTGGAGAATGAGGATAAAACAGAGATTCTTGATGAACCTCTCTTTAGCACTCTTGATATTATACTTCTCAGTGCTCTTTTATTGGCTGCCCTGTGGTGGTTGATGCGCCGAAACAAACAGGAGGAATATACACCCGTCACAAAATCTTATTCTATTCAGTAATAATTATTTTTTTACTATAAATTATTATAAATGAAATGATTAATTTATCTTTGATGGAAAAATAATCAAATGTATTTTTTCAAAAATGAAACAAATAGTAAATAATATTTATATTTAGATAAATATACAAAAAAAATAAATACAAATATTCTATGATAATAGTAATAATATTTAATATTTTAACGTTTAGAGAATTATAATAAAAATTTATATATTAAAATATAAATTTAGCGATTTATTTTTTATTTAGATATATTGAATAATTTAATAATAATATAATCTTTGTATATACGTATATGTGTATATACGTATGTGTGTGCGTACAATAAATATTTGATTAAAATATTAAATTATTAATATATTAAATTATTAATATATTAAAAATTAGTATTTGTAATATATTTTATTCTAAAATTTACAAAATTTTAAAAGAAAAAACGCTAAAATGAAAAAATATTTTTTGTTGAAGGCCAACAATATTTCCTACAACGCAAACATCAGAAAATTCATTTATAAAAAAATTGAAAACTTCTGGACGAAGTTTAGTAGTATTTTATGGTAGTCAAACTGGAACTGCGGAAGAATTTGCTGGTAGATTAGCCAAGGAAGGAATTCGATACAAAATGAAAGGCATGGTGGCTGATCCAGAAGAATGTGATATGGTACATATACTACATATATACATGTTTATGAAAAAAAAAAAAACAAAACAATGATGTAAATCATTATTTCATTTAAAAACATTTTTTTTTTTAAATTATTAATACGAAAATTATTAATACGAAAATACGATTATTATGAAAAATCGATATTCTAGATAGAATTGTTGAAAGTTTTGAAAAGTACAATGTAATTTCAGACATATATAATAAGAATGAAAAAAAAATTTAAGAATTTCTCATCATATTATTTTATTTATTTATATATCATAATCTTACATAATTATATAATTATAACAGGAAGAATTAATACATCTCAAAACAATACCAAACAGTATGGCAGTATTCTGTTTAGCAACATATGGAGAAGGTGATCCTACAGACAATGCTATGGAATTTATTGATTGGCTAAAAAATGGTGATCCTGATTTAAATGGATTAAATTATGCTGTAAGTACTATTTCTATTATATTTTATATCTATAAAAAGTTGAAGAATTAAAGTATTGTCAAAAAGCAATATGCTATTGTAGATTTAATTGTCATATTAAAATTTTTATATTAAATTTTGTCATATTAAATAACAATAATATAAATAAAAAATAAAATAAATTATTAAATTCTTTGTATTAGGTTTAAATTTAAAAAAATATTACATTTTTTATTTAAATCAAATATATACAAGAACATAAATTGTATTGTTAAAAATTTATAGATTTTATGTATACATGTGTATATATTTCTACTATAGCTTGCTTATGCCTTAAACCGAATATAAATGAACGATTTTTACACGCGATTATATTATCTCTGTTATTTTTAATTGAAAAATAAAAAAGACGGTTGCAGCAATAATTTTTTCGTTCATATACACCTAACCTTAATATACATGCGCACGAATAATACATGTGGGCTTGCAATAACAGTTCAATTCCGAACATTAGAACGTTTATAATTGTAGCAATTGTGATAATATCGTGTCATTCATTAAACTTATGCGATACGATCAATTTTTTTTCAAGATAATAACGAAATGAGAATTTTTTTTTAGCGTAATTATTAATAATGTTAATTTCAATAATGATATTTATGTCTATGTCTAGTTGCAGTAAATCATAAAGAGCGTAAAAAACTTCTTTTTTTTCGAAATCGATATTTCAGAATATACAATATAAAATATCATATCTATATAAAATTATATAAAATATCATATCTATTCCGTAACTTGTGTGTAATATTAGTGCGAAATCATGATGGTAACAATCATGCGCATAGAGCTTCAATTTAAATATTATTAAATAATTTATACTATTATAAATGATATAAATATTTGTCTTTTACTCTGGTAAAAAAAATTTTGATTTATAAAACTATAATAAATATGTAACTATGATAATAGAGATTATAAATCTTACGTAAGCAATTTATAATCATTAAACACGTGACTACTTGTATATTAATTATTAAAACATGATATAAGTGTTTTTATTGTAAAAAATAATTATTGTAATTATTACATAATTGTAAATGTAATAAAAAAATACATATTTTCATCATTTTTAAATCTTAGAAACCTTAAAATATTTGTTAAAAAATATTTAAACAATGAATATAAAAAAGTTTGATAAATTGCTGCGTGTAATGATTAAACATCATAGATACAATAGCGCTATCCAACGGCATTTTACAACATTATTTTTAGCGCCAATATTTGAGGTATATATGATCAAAATTTATATATTTGGATCAATATTTACATTTTTATAAATAATAAATTTTATAAATATTTTATTTAAAATTTTTTGAACTTAACTTATTTTATCAATAATCAATGAAATCAATATATAAAAAATTTATTATATATCATAGTTAATTTAAATTTTTTATTGAATTATTTTTTTTTTGAAAATTGAAATTGTTTTATATATATGAAAAAAAATATATTTACTTATTATATATATGATATTTTTTTTACAGGTATTTGGTCTTGGAAATAAAACATATGAACATTACAATGAAATAGCTTTATATGTTGATCATAGATTAGAACAACTTGGTGCTACTCGTGTCTTTGAACTTGGTTTGGGAGATGATGATGCCAAGTAAGTTTATAGAATTTTATTACATATATTTTCATCATTTTTATTTTGAAATATTCAGTATAAAATAAAAAAAATGTGTTTATTATATTAGTTTGTCAAATATTAAAAATTTAATATAAATGTAAATAATAAAATATTTCATAAAATAAAATATTTATTATATTATATATATAATTATATATTTTATATATTATATATATTATAGTATAGAAGATGATTTTATCACATGGAAAGATAAATTTTGGCCAACAGTTTGTGAATTCTTTGGAATTGAAGGTGCAGGGGAAGATGTTAGTATTAGACAGTACAAATTAACAGAACATGTCGATTTATCAATTGAACGCATTTATACTGGTGAAATAGCTCGTCTTCATTCATTTAAGAATCAGAGAGCGTATGTTTTTTTATTTATTTATATTGGAGTTATATTAAAATATATAAATTATAAAATTCTCTCTGTTTTTATAGACCATTTGATGCAAAAAATCCTTTCCTAGCTCCAGTAAAAATAAATCGTGAACTTCATAGTTCAACTTCAGATAGATCATGTATGCACATAGAATTTGATATAGAAGGATCAAAAATGCGATATGAAACTGGTGATCATTTAGCAGTATATCCTGTAAATAATGCAGAATTAGTAAATAAAATTGGAGAAAAATGTGGTATAAATTTAGATACAGTGTTTACTCTTACAAATACAGATGGTAAATTAAAAATCAATTCAATATCATTATCAATATATTTAACATTAATGTCTTTAATATAAATTATTTTTATTATTACAGAGGAATCTACCAAGAAGCATCCATTTCCTTGTCCATGTTCTTATAGAACTGCTTTGACACATTATTTAGATATTACTAGTAATCCACGTACTCATGTTCTGAAAGAATTAGCAGAATATTGCAATGATCCAAATGATAAAGAAAAATTAAAATTAATGGCATCAACCAGTATGGATGGTAAAGCTGCTTATCAGCAATGGGTAGTTCAAGAAAATAGAAATATTGTACATATTTTAGAAGATATTCCTAGCTTGAAGCCAGACTTGGATCATCTTTGTGAACTTTTACCAAGATTGCAATGCCGATATTATTCAATTTCCTCATCTCCTAAGGTATATTATTTCAATATTTATAATAATTTTTTATTATAATGCAAACTCGAAAAACAAAAAAAATTTGAATAAAATTATATTATATTTAAAAAAATATATATAATATTAAAATAATTAATATATAATATCAATATATATATATATATATATATATATATA
>NW_006263343.1:182782-192645 GCF_000469605.1 Apis dorsata
TATAATAATATTTATAATATTATATAATTAGTTTTATATAATTTATCTTGCAATCTTAGTTTAAAATTATTTTTTAATTAATTTTTAGTTACACCCATCTTCAATTCATATTACTGCAGTTGTTGTGGAATATAAAACACCAACAGGTAGAATTAACAAAGGTGTAACTACTAGCTGGTTAAAAGAAAAACATCCTTCATATCCACCATGTTATGTTCCTATTTTTGTTCGAAAATCTCAATTTCGTTTACCAACTCGATTATCAACTCCTATTATCATGGTTGGTCCAGGTACTGGAATAGCACCATTCAGAGGTTTTATACAAGAACGTGATCTTGCAAGAAAAGAAGGTAATTAACAAAATTCAATTTAAAAAATCAATTTTATAAAATATCATTTTTTAATAAACGTAATATATTTCATTAAATATAAATAATTTATAAAAATCTATTTTTTTTTAGGAAAAGAAGTAGGAAATACAATTTTATATTTTGGATGTAGAAAAAAAGATGAAGATTTTCTTTATAAAGATGAACTCGAAGAATATGTAAAGAAAGGTACTTTAATTTTACATACTGCATTTAGTAGAGAACAATCTCAGAAAATATATGTTACACATCTATTAGAAAAAAATAAAGATGAATTATGGCAAATTATTGGAGAACAAAATGGACATATCTATGTGTGCGGGTTAGTATGAAATTATATAATTATTTATGTAATAATTTATGTAATTTATATAATATTTATTAAATTAAATTATGAATAATTTTCAATTTAATAATTAAATTGAATATTAAATATTTTAATATTTAAGATATTTACTATTATTTTTTATAATAATATAAGAAAAATTGATTTTTTTTTACAAATTTGTTCTATTCTTATATCATAAAATATAATTATTAAGAAATTTATATATATTTTGGAAATTATTTGTGATATATTAAAATATATTTTAAATAATGCACGTTAAATTAGTAAATTATAAAATATATATTATATATATTCATAAAATATATATTTCATCTATAGTGATGCAAAAAATATGGCACGAGATGTACACAATATTTTATTAAAAGTTGTGATGGAAAAGGGAAAAATGTCGGAATTAGATGCAGCAGATTATATCAAGAAAATGGATTCGCAAAAACGTTATTCAAGTGACGTATGGAGTTGAATAACGATATTTAGTTTCATGAATATTTATAAATTAAATTGTTTATACAAATTTTTTAAAAATATGCCTTTATGAAAAAGGCTAATCATCTTCGTACAATTGTATGATATATATGTAATCATTCACAATATAATTAATATTATATTAACACAATATTAATTAATAATTACAGATAACAGTAAAATTATGGAAATACTAAATATATTTATTATATATAAGTAGTAATGAATTCTGTATAAAAATCTATTTTATTCTTCGCATTGTTACATTTTCAATATTAAAATTTTTATAGAAACCAATATAGTGCAATAATGAATCAAAAATAGACTTTTATATTTGATAAATATACGTAATATTTGTATAATACTATAAAATAAATATTGATTCAAATGACATGAAATAAATCAATAATTTAGAACAAATATAGAATAATAATTTGTAAAATAAATTTTATTAAATATTATATTGTAGAAAAGAAAGAAATTGTAAAAAAGAAATTTATTATGATTAAAAAAGTCTTTGTGCTTTTAAAATTACATAAGAATGTTATAAATATATATAAAAAATTATACGTAACAAAATTTTTTTATATTAAAATGGAGATGGGAAAGATGTAATAATAAATACTACAGAAAAATACATTATTTTAAATTTATTATTAAAAATAAAATATTATTATTTAGTTTTATTAAACTAAAATAATATAAAAATATAATATTTATTTATTTTACTTATTTTATCTTTTATGATCTACATTTTATATTACGTAAAAAATATATATGAATTTCGATAGTTATTTATTAAAAAATAATTCTTAAAGCGTATTTATAAATATATATTTTATTTTGTTATTACTATTTTTTTTCTATATAATAATCAGTAATTATATATAATTATATACTGTACATATATATGTACAGAATAGAATTTCGATAATCCAATATTTTCGTGTTCATTTTCGGTAATGCCAAATTATGAACACTATTGCATTATTATAGTTTCAAAAACAAAATAAATAATATGTAAAAAAACAATCATAATTAATAATACATTTTGTTAACAAATAAAATGATATATAATATATCAAATTCTTTTTAATATTTAAACGAATTAACTCAAATTCAATATAGTATATTTTATTTATTGTTTTGATGATTCTAGAATGCAAAATATAATTTGATGTACATTATAATTCACTTTAAGTTTGATTTAATAATTCATATTTTATGAAATATGAATCGCTTTGATACGATGCAAATGAAACTTTGGATTGTCAAAATTATTTTTATTATAATCTAACTAAATGAATGTTAATCATTCAAAATATCAAAATATTCTTTTATAAAAATTTCTTTTTTCATGAAGTTTCTTCATGAAGAATTCAGAATTTCCTTCCAATATGATCTAATAATAAATCAGATAATCTTACTCAAATTCCGATCCATCAATGAAGATTATTTTCTGCTAATTTTTTTGAATTGTTTAAACTGGAAATCTTATATATATAAAATAAATACACGAGATCTGAATTAAAAAAAAATTAGAAAATATTTTTTATAATATATTTATATATCGTTTTAATCTAAATTAAAATAAAAAAGAAAAAACGATAATATCTTAAAAACCAAGTTTCTAATCTTTTGTAATAGCGATAAGTTTGAAATTTTAATTGAAAATTTTTTGTCTATTGAATTTTAATTTTTTTCTTATTAATATTTTGACACATCAAGCAAATTTACAAAAATTATATGGCAATTACTCAATATATATTAAAGTAATAATGAAAATTGATAACATGTACAAATAATAAATATTTAAATTTTTGAATTCATTTAATAATAAAAATACTAATTGTTTATTTAAAATAATTTTTTGTTGATTTATTATATATATTTTTAAGTATTTATAAAAAAAATTATTTAAGTAATAATATATAAAATATATCATAGATTTTCCAACTTTTTAATACTAGATTTCGTTTTTGTAAGTGATATATTAGGAATTATCAAACCATCATCAGGTTCTTGAAAATTTTCAGAAATATTTGTATTACTTGTATTCGTTCCTTCACTATTAGAATTCGAATTTTGTAATTTTGGTGTAGAAGTTCTACCTTTTAAAAGAACTGCTTTCTCTGTACTTTTGCTAGCTTCTTTAATAGATATTGAAGACATGTCACTGAAATCTGGTAATCCGTAATTACTTTCAAATTGCTTTTTAACAGGTGATATTATTCTTTTGGCAGTATTTATCGGAGTTACGTCAGAATTGGATGATGAACTTAAAGCACTCGCTTCTCGTGTTTTTTTTAACGTTGTAATCGCCCAACCTAGACCAAGTTTTTTAAGAGCAATTTCCATTTCTTCTGGAGATGATGCGTATTTTAATATAGTAGAAGAAGGGGTACTTGCTATTTGCGAAACTCCTGATAATTCAGAAAAACTATTTGAACTTGTAGACGTTATTTTATTTTTATTATCTTTACATTCTTTATTTTGATCATTACTATTAGAATGAAAAGACTGCAATTCTTTTGTTTGTAATGATTCTTGTTTCACTGTATCAGATTGGAACTTTTTATCATTCTTCTGAATAATATTTTTTTGTTCTTTATTTTCCATTAAGTATTGGTTTCCTATATTTTTAGATGATTTAGGTGAATCAAGAAATATTGAAGCTTCTTTTAAATTTTGTGTAAATACTATTGAAGATAGCTTTTTAATAGAATTACGCAACTTTTCTGAATGTTGATTATCTAAATTATGCGATGTATTAATGTGTTCCGATGGCTTTACTACAGCAGTAGATTTTGTTATTTGAGTTTCTGCAATTTTTTTCGCTGACAATGGACTTCTGATATTGTTTTGGCTTTTATTTACAGTATCTGGTGTATCAAATTCAATTATTGTTGATAATTCATGTCCGGATGATTCAATTTCAGTTCTGCAATATGATTTTATTATGATATAAAATTATATATATATATATAATTATATATATATTACATTATCAAATATAATTAAATTATATAAAGAAAATATATAAAATAAAATACTACTAAATTTTACCTATATGGTCCACTAAGCAAACTCACTGGTGGTTTACTTCTTCCATTAATATGCATATTATCTGTAGCTTTCGATGTTTTCGGAATATCATTAAGTAATGGTATAAATTCTTTAATATTTTTTACCTAGAATAATATATTTTATTGTATAATAAAATAAATATTTATTATATAGAATAAGTAGAATAAATATTAATTATATAGAAATATCTAACGAAATATAATATTATAATAAAGCATAGTTCATCATGAAAAAAAAAATGTGAATATAAATTAAATTACCTCTTTATTAAAATGTTTTTTTATAATTGTATGATTTTTTTGTGTTTCATTTTTAAAATCATCATTATCTGTTGAAGTTTGAATAGAATGTTTCAAAGCTGAATCATAAATTTCTTTCTGTGATATCACATTATCATTGAATCCTTTGCTTTGTTCTAAAATTTCTTTTGATAATTTTTCTATCATTTCTTCTTCATATTGTTTTGGTGTAAGCCAAGTGTTATGTTTTGGTGTCGATGTTGATGCTTGGAATGTTGATTTTTGTATTTTAAATCTATTCAATTGAATGTTCACTTTTTCGTCACTTAGAATTTTTGGCTTAATTTTAATTTCTTCTAGTTCTTTTTTATCTTTTGCATTATCATCACAAGATACTATTTCTGTTTCTTTTATTTGATCAATTTCTTCTTTGATAATCTTACTTTTAATAATCTTTTGAGATTCAATCAGTGTTTTTACAAGTTGATCATGAATTGCTTCTATATTTTCTACAAGTCTATGCACATTTTGTAAATCATTAGTCATTGGTTGAGGATCAGGTAATTGCATCAAACTCGTTTCATCACTTGGATCAATTAAAGAAAAAAGTTCCATACCTAACAAATTCATAAGAAAAATCATATAATTATTTTTTTATATTTTATCTAAAAATCAATTTTTAAATAAAAATGAATTTTCTTCTAGATTAATTTATTATTATTAAAATATAAAATTAAAGAAAGAAATCTTTACTTTTCCTGTTACTAATTTAATAATATAAATAATATAATTTCAAAAATTTTTTAGAACTTTAAAATTTTGATTTTCGTTAATTTAAAAAAGATCTTGACATATTTTTTGCATATTGTTTTAGTGCAAATCAAAATTTTAGAAATTTTATTTTTTTTTAAAAATTATTTATTTATTTTTATTATTTATTTTTTTTTAAAAATTATCTTAATTAATCCAAAGAAAAAATTTTAATAATAAGTTTTCTAATACTCCTTAATTATTAATAATCGATGAAAATAATATACCTTTTTGCTCATTTCGAACTTTTTCAATAAGATTCGTTAAAGAAATTATTCTTTCTGCACATGTAGTTTGAAGATCTTCATACTTTTGTAGTATTTGAGGGCAATTTTTTAATGCATAATTACGAATTTCATCGAATTTAGCATGCGTTTGTTTACATTCTGAATTATCACATAAACAAAATCCTAGTGAAATTGGAATTTTCAAATTTACATCATTATTTTTTGATGGTAAACAATCATTTTGCTGATATTCAGATGAATCTATTGATGTTGAATTATCGTTTTTAGAAAATGTATCATTATTATTCGTTTGAGAATCTGTAGAATATCTAAGCAATTTTTTAATTCTATCTAAGTGAGGTATATTTGAAGGCATCATCATAGTACGAGGTGATGGGGTATCTGGTGTTGATACTGGACTAATATCTTTTCTTAAACGTCTTATACTTTCATTTGCTGAAGAATCTAACATTTCAAGAATAGAAATATTATTATGTAAAGCTTCGAATATTTCTTTGGGTTTTACTGATGGTAGACTAGCAAAAGATGTTGATGTATCCGAAATATCTTTCATTTTAATTCTTTTCGATGTGGATTGAACCCATTGTTGTTTACTCACAGCTTCTTCTTTAGACTTTGTTGAATAAACTTGAGTACTTTGCGAATTTACATCTACAGTAATGTCTGTAATTTGAGGTGGCTTTACTTTAATATTAAATCCATTTTTATCTACATACATTTTAATTTTTTTATTAGGCATGTCTTCTGTACATAAACTTTTTCTTTGACTGCTATACTGTGATCTTGATAAAAATTTTGAATATTTCTTTACAGGAGATGAAGTTTTATTTGTACGAGTTGAGCATGATTTATGAAACATTTTTGGTGGAGTTTGCTTTAATATCTTTGTATTAAATTTTTTCTTTTTCAATATTATTTTCGGACTTTGATTATTACTTTCATCAACATCAGTAATTGCATTTATTGTCTCAGAACTTGTTGAATTATTACTCTCCATTTCATGTCTAATAATTGTAATTCGTGGTTCAATTGGATAATGTTTTGTAATGGTCTTAATTTCATCATTAACAAAAACAGATTCATTTTCTTTTTGTGATATCAATTGTACTTGTGTGCTTTTATCTTGAGCTATATTATCTCTATCTATTGTTACTGTTTGTACAGCAATTTCTACTTTTTTCACAGATAATTCTTTTTTTTCTTCAGTTTTATCTTTAATATCTTCATTATAAGATGCATTTATTACTTTGATTTCTGGCGATAAAGATTTTTGAATACATACATCTTGAACAGGTAATTGAGTTTGAACTGATTTATCTTTTTCGAACAAACTTTTTATAGACGCATTAAAAATATCGTTTGGTAAATTTGCTCCAAATTCTTGTAATAATAATCGTTTTTGTTTTTCAACTTTTTTTAACATATCTAATATTTGTTCTTCACGTGAAGTTTCATTCTCTTTACATTTATTTTGTAAAATTTTACTGGTTTTTGTATGTTGATTAAAGCAACAAGATTCTTTCCAATCAGTATAATCATTTATATTTTTTTCATATTTTCTTGGTGTAAGTGTAATTTGCCTTTCTAGAGGATGTGATATACATTGTTCTTCATTTAAAGATTCTTCACTTAATAATGTTTTTAATGCACGATTTAGATTTTTTTTATGTTGGTTTCTTAAAAGTTTTCTTCGTTCTTCTTGTATATATACATCTTTCTAAATAAAAATAATATAAAGAAAATTATAAAAAATATATATGATGAATTTATGGACAAAAAAATAAAAATAAAATAGATACCGGATAATGTTCGATTTGACTAGCTTTTAATTTACGTTCTTCACCTGCAAGTTGATCTAGATTTTGCATAAGAATCTGATAATCCCGACGTATTTTTTCTCTTAATGCTGCATTTTCTCCGCGTTTTTTTGCATTATGTTTACGATTTTCTAATAAATTTTGCTGAACAGTTTGTGCTTGTTCTATTTCTTGAGCCAAATCCATTGCACTTGGCTGGAAATATAAATTTAATATGTATTAATTTCTTTTATATTTGACATTTAAAAAAGCTTATAATATAATTTCGATTTTATTATTAATTTATATTATTTTTTATTTTTGACTATTAACTAAAATTTAAAAAAAATTCTTTTAGGAAATTTTTTTGTTATTTTTTATAAATGGCTAAAATATTATCTAAAATAAATCATATGAATTAGAATTATCATTTGAATTATTACATTTATTACATTAAATTATTTTAAATATTTAAATTATTTCTACAAACCTCATTCCATGTAGATATTTTTTCAACAACACCAACTGGTTGGTCATATACATTATTAAAACGTTTATTATGATCATATAATTGTACTTTATCATTAGCTGGACATTTTATATATTTTGTTGTTTTTATTTCTTTACTTATATTTTGTTCACCACTATCAGAAAAATATGATGAATCATCACTAAATGAACTGGAACTGTCACTAGTAATAGACTCTGAAGTTGTTTGTATGTAATCATCCGGATTATATCTTCAATATCCAAAATATTTATTAACAATTGCTTTTTTATTAAATTTAATATTATGATACATACCTTGTTTTATCTACTTTTGTCAGAATATTTTCTTTCTCAAAATTTTTATTATCAGATTCAATTACATATTGTTTAGATGATAGTTCTGTAATCGAATTAAGAATAGATTGTTGTTGTAGAACTAAAGAATCATTTTCTGAAATTATTTCTGATGTTCTTATTTTTGGCTTCAAAATTGGAGAATGTGTTTTAAAATCATTTCCTACAATCTATAAAAGTATTTTAAAATATATAAATATTTATATTTATAGATTTAATATTATTAATATATAAAAATATATACTTTTATATGAGTTTCTGCAACATTCTCAGGTAATTTTTTAGTCTTTTTTTTAGCAAGTTTCTGCTGTTTATTTTCTTCATCAATTTTATTCTGAACAGTAACACAGACAGTATCCTCTTCAGACCCTGTTTTCTTACAAATGTTTGCTATCATTTTAGATCTGAGATTTTCTACCTCTCTTGCATGTTGTAATCGTTCATGATGTTGCTGTTGCATAGTCTCCTTCTGATACAGATTTTACTTAATTTTTCATAAATTTTATTCTAACATAGTATATAAATATTTGTATTTTGTATTGAATATGAACATTTGTAATCATTTTCTACAATATAATAAAATGTTAACATTAAATAATTTACCTGTTGAGTATTTTTAATTTGCTTTCTTGCTTCTTTTCCTCTTTTTAATGCTGCTATTTTATTTTTCCTTTGTTTTTCTTTAATTAATGCATCATAATCAGGTTCTAATGCAGCAGATGTATGTGCTTGACCAATATCTGCCATGTCTTCTTGATATTTTTGTTGAACTTCCATGATTTTTCCATTATATATTTGCTTCAAACTTAACTTATCATTGTTTTCAAGCTTTTTAAGTTCTTCCTTAGCTATGCATTTTGTACGTTTCAAAAGTTTATCTGATATTTCTTTTGATTGTTGTCGTACCTATATAAATTCCTTAAGTGATTCTTCTGATCTTTTTACTATTAATCTTGATATCAACAGCATTAATACTTTATCTACTTTTAACGCAATAAAATAATTACTACAATGTCATATTTTTTATATTTTATATACATAATATTTTACATTTATATTTATTATAATTATTTATTACAACTTATTTCTTTATACTTTACTTTTATTATATCATATATTCATCATTTTTTAAATATTTTTAATTTTATATAATATGTATACCTGTTCCAAACGTAACCTTCGCCGCCGATCTCGTTCATTTTTCTTAATTTGATCTAAATCAGATAATACCATTCTTCCTCTATGTATATTTAAACGATTTCCATTAACAGTAACATTAATGGACATATTTTATTCAAATAAAATTATTTGTTATCCAAGTAAATCTAAAATAAAATATTTCTTAACTCAAATTTAAAATTATAGGAACGGCCATTCTTATATTCAACCAATCAACATAACATTACTAGAGATTTTATAACTGTTCACTTTAGGTCGTTAGAAATTTCAAGATCATCATCTATATAATTAAATTTAAATCAATAAAAATTATCAATATTTGATTATTCTAATTAGAATCTAATACAATATTTTTTTATAAAATTGTCGAATTAGAATTGTCGAAAAAGAATTTATTCTAAAATTATTAATAAAATATTCATTTCAAAGAGCATTAAACATATAACATTATATAACAATATATATATATATATATATAT
>NW_006263343.1:192768-217531 GCF_000469605.1 Apis dorsata
TGATATTACAATAAATATTATATTTCATAATATAATAGATTATAAATGTAATAAAATAATTTATTTAATAAATTTTAAATTAACGATTTTGTAAGGATATCATTTTATTTTATAATAGAAACATATTCATTTAATAACATATAACTAATAATAGGAAATATAATTATTTTAATAAGAATATGTCTAGTAAAGTTACTAAAGAGCCTTAATCTTGTATCGTTGATACTCTAAATAAGCAATATTCAATGATAACTAGACTCTTGAGATATAGACAGTATCATTTAAATATATATATATATATATCACATATCTTTTGCGTTTTTTATAATAAGAGAATTTTCGATTAGCAAAAAAAAAAATTCATTAACGTTATAATGTGATAAAAAATATAAAACAATTATATTTGAATGCCACCTATGATTATTTTAAGAAACAGAATTGCTAATCTCTGTCGGTATTAGTAAGAGAAATATTAAATTTAACAAAGATAAAAATTTTAAACGTAATGAAGTACAACAATTGGATATTTCAACACGATAATGTGGACATTCATATAGCCAAGTTAATTAAGAATTGGTATAAGAAGCAGGAAATAAATCATATAAATTGGCCGGTATTATCATCGAAATTATATATCATTGAAAATGTTGGGGATATCTATCAAGACAAGTTTACATGAATAATCGTCAATTTTCTCACCAGGAAGATCTTGTAAATACCATAGAGACCAAGTGGAAAAAAGTACCACAATCTTATCTAGACACACTATATAAATCAATACTAAATCGTATCTTTCAAGTTATAAACAAAAATGGTGGACATACAAAGTATTAATAAAACATCTTTGTTATGAAAATATTGTTTTTTTTTGTTTTATTTACTATGCGTTTATTCAAGTGACGCAAGAACATTCGTATCTTTTTCTATAAAACATGAATATTTTTATACCAAATAAGTAATTGTCCAAAACAAATGTGTATAATAATTATTAAATAGGATCTATTATTGTAGAAAAATAGAATATATTAATTGAGGTTGAGTTTAGAGTAATATTGGAAAAATATTATTACGTTTAATCAACTCGCGGACTATAGTTCTTCAATATTGGATAAAATGGAACAATTGCATCAATCAAATAACTCTTTGTTGATTGATAATATGGATAAAAATATTACAGAATTAAATAAATCTGATTCCTGTAATGATAAAGTGGAATATACAAATCAACATTTATTGAAATCAAAAATTTCATTAGATAAAAAGAATGGAAATCAACGGAAAACAATAAATTTGCAACAAGTTGAGGAATTGTATGGTGACAGTGAAATAGATAATAAAATTGATGGAGAAGATACAAAACTATCTAGTAGCAGTGATAATAGTAATGATACAATGTTATCTATCAATAATTGTAAATTAACAGAATTTGATTCAAAATGTAATAATAACACAAATGATATCGATAAAAAAATTGAGTTTAGAAGTAGAAGTGGTAGTACTGATACAACAGGTTCAGAAAGTGGATCAAATAATTCTGGTGTAAGGAGAAGTAGTAGAATTAGATCAATTGGTTTAATGAAACAAAGGTATATATTTTAATATATATATGAATAAACGAAAAGAATAATTTTTTTAATAAAATTAAATTTGTTCATCATTGATATATATATGTAACCTTAAAAATAATTTTTTAATATGATATAATTTTTAATAATTATGATAAAAATATTATAATTTGTTTAAATTATAACTTGAATTTCATTATATATAATTCATATATAAACTTTATTAGTAATAAGATAAAGTTTGTTTAAATAATTTTAAATATTTTTTGAATCTATGATTTTCATTACTTGTAACATATATATACAATATAAATATGAATATAAACATTAAATTTAAATGTGTATAATAAATAAAATATTTTAAAAAAATTTTTATTGAATATTTAAAGAACATATAATTCATTATAAAATTTTTTCTAAATATAGATCTTATTTTGTAGATCCCGTGGACGGGGTTTAGTTACAAAACCTAATACAGATATTTCAAAAACAAATGTCCAGCAAGAACGAGAAAAAATAGTTAATAATATTGTTTCAATTGCTCAAGAAATGAAAATAGACAACCCATCTGAATTACAATCAGACAAAGAAGCAAACATCAATAAGACAACAAATACATTTGAATCTCTCTCATTATTAACAACAACTTGTAATGCTACAGGCTATGATTCAGATTCCTGTAAACCTGTTAAAGTAAAGTCTCGTTGGCGAAGATCTAGTGAACTTGAAATGGGAGGATCAAATACAGGAGCTGCATCTACATCAACAGTAGGATCTATATTTGGAACCATAACTGCAAATATATCTGAATTTGGATCATGTTCAACACTTAAATCCTCAACTGGAGTTTTAGCAGATATTAATTCTTCAGAATCTACATCTGGAGCTTCATCAATTGCAAATTTTCAATCTAATGTAGATGTAGAACAAACAAAGGAGATACCAGTATCAACTAATAATAATAATATTGTTCAAATTCCAAAAATAGTTGGTGCGAGAATTTCATTACCTATGGTTTCTGAGATAGAAAACAGAGAAATGGAAGAAAGGCTAAGTCAATTTGAAAATTTACGTGAAAATTTATATTTGACAGAAAGGTATGTAAATAAACTTATAAATACAAATATATGATAAATACATTAACAATTTTTTTAGATATACAAATAAGGAAACAAAAAGAATGGTATGCGATTGTTTTTTAACAGAGGAAGAAATTGAAAGAGGAGAATTAGGTTGTGGTGAAGATTGTTTAAATAGACTTCTTATGATAGAATGGTATATATATCATATTAATGTATTATAAATTATTATTTCATATTATATATCATATTAATCATCATATTAATACAGTTAAATTAAATATTAATTAAAAAATAAGTTATATGATATTTTATATATTTTTTAGTGGACCTCGATGTGTAGTAGGTGATCGTTGCACAAATAAAAGATTTCAAAATTGTGAATATGCAAAATGTGAAGTATTTAGAACAGAAAAAAAAGGATTTGGTCTGCGAGCTATGGTTGATCTTTTAGCGTAAGTTAATTTACTATAATTAAATACAATGAAGACATTCACAATAAATATTTTTTAATGAATTTTATTTTTCTAAATAGAGGAGAATTTATAATGGAATATGTAGGTGAAGTAGTTGATCCTAAAGATTTTCGACGTAGAGCAAAAGAATATTCAAAAGATAAAAATAAACATTATTATTTTATGGCATTAAAATCTGACCAAATTATTGATGCCACTATGAAAGGAAATGTTTCTCGATTTATAAATCATAGTTGTGATCCTAATTCTGAAACACAAAAAGTAAGTATTGCCAATAAAAATAAAAAAAATATAGAATTTTATAATTTTATTTTTATAATTGAAATTTGTATAGTGGACAGTGAATGGTGAATTGAGAATTGGCTTTTTTAACAAAAAATTTATAGCTGCTGGTGAAGAAATTACATTTGATTATCATTTTCAACGTTATGGGTATGTATATTAATATTATTTTTATATTATTTTTATATTATATTATATTATATAAATATAATATATTTAATAAAAGTGTATTACTTGTGGTAAATTTTATTGCAATATTAGTAAAGAAGCACAGAAATGTTTTTGTGAAGCACCCAATTGTCGTGGTTGGATTGGTGAAACGCCCGAGGAAGAAAAAGAAAAAATTGAAAAGAAAGAAAAACGCGAGAAAGATATGAAAAAGAAAAAAGGTGAAAAGAAACAAGCTGATTATATGGAAGATGAAGATGTGAGTAATTTAATCTTTTATTTTTGCAAAATATTTTTTTTATCATTATTTATTATCATTATCATACTATTTTATTATTTAATTTACTGTTAATATTATTTTAGTTGGAAGAAGAAAT
Organism: Apis dorsata; assembly: GCF_000469605.1. Lineage (NCBI taxonomy): Eukaryota > Metazoa > Arthropoda > Insecta > Hymenoptera > Apidae > Apis > Apis dorsata. The sequence continues at coordinate 196,716 of NW_006263343.1, forward strand.
AGATAAATTATGTTCGGGTGGTTTAAAAAATAGAGCTCACACATTAACATTAAGTAGATTAATGGTACGTAGCAGAGAATTAGAACACAGAACACGTCTTTTACGTTTGATACAAAGTGGTGAACAGCCATGTCGAAGATTATTTTTGGATTATCATGGTTTACGTTTGATTTGGAGTTATGTTATGGATATTTCTACAAATGATACTGACGAAGCACAACAATTTCGATTAGAAGTTTTGAAAACTTTAAATACACTTCCAATTCCTAATAAAACAATGTTAATGGATAGTAAAATTTATAACGTAGTAGAAAAATGGTCTAGACGATTATATTTTTCTCTAAATGGAGATTCTCCAGATGATGATCAAGGAAAATTAAAATCAAATAGTGATGAATTACAAATTAATTATGATAATAACGAAAAAAGAAATTCCTATCAATTAATTGATACAGATAAACAAGAAAATAATATTGAAATTACCGAAATAAAATCTGATAATACAGATCAAAATCTCATTCCCGAATTAGCTTCGAGTCTTTTAGCCGAATGGTCAAATTTAAAAGAAGTTTTTCGTATACCAAAAAAAGAAAGAATTGAACAAATGAAAGAACATGAAAGAGAAGCAGGTAATGAATTATAAGTAATGAATATATAAGTATGATATAATAGAATTTTTTTAGTTTAAAAATTATTAAATTTATTAATGTATTTATTTAGTTTAAAAATTAATGTATTATACTTTTTCTAAGATCGTGGATACCGAGAAGAATTAGAAAAAGAAGAAAAAAGAGGAACATCATATGATAGGTATAATATGATTGTAATTATTTATAAATTGATAAATGATTTACAATCAAAAATAAAAATATAAATTCCTTATTTTATAGACATAGATCTGATAGATATGGAAGGAACGAACCTGAGAAACGTGGGGATAGAAGACGTGGGCGAGAATCTCCAGAATCCGAGCATATTCGAACAAAAGATAAAAGAATAGAGGAAAGAAGTAGTTTAGTTCCAATTCCACGAATGACAAAATATGAGCGTAGACAATTATTTGCTTTAAAAGTAGCTAAAGAAGAAGAAGAACGACAACGTCGTCAACAACAAGAATCATGGCAAGATCATGAAACTAGATGTTTAGCATTAGGCATAGATCCTCACACTACAGCTATGGTAGATCCACAAACAGGATATCCTGTTTTTTATAATCCATCAATTGGACAATGGCAACAATATCCTACACAAGGTTCTAATTCATATATATTTTTTTATATTTAAATTTTATAAATTTTATCTTTTTATTAAATTTATTAAATTTTTATTAAATTTATTATAATATATTTATTATCTTCTATTAAATTTTTATATTTAAATTACACAATTATCAAGTAGTATAAGTCTAACTTTTCAATTTTATGATAATCTTTATTGGTTTTGTAAAACAAAATATAATTTATCTCATAACTATATTATCTATATTAAAAATAAATATAAAGATTAAAAATCACTTATGTAACTTAGAAAGCATTTTATTTTTTCTTATAATTTTTTTTCTTTCTTTAGAAATTGCTATTTCTTATTTTCATTTTTTTTTGTTTTTTGTTTTTTTGTTTTATTTTTTTTTGTTAAGTAATTAATTTATATAAAATTTTATTGTAGATGGAGAAATAAATCAGCAATGTACTCCAGTATATGTAGGTGGACCACAAACAATATCTGGTCATACTCAATCTGGAATAGTACCACAAAGTTCACATGTTTTACAATCATCAATTTCTTCTGAAATATCATCTGGAATGTCGAACAATATACCTTCAGGAGTTCCTCCAGTAGTATATACATTAAGTCAAACACCTGTATTTAATCAAACCACAACAGCTTATTCTTTACTGCCTCATTGTCATCAACAATATCCTGAAGGCCAATTGTCACTTTCAAATAATTTAGTTCCTAGTGGCACAACAGTTACACTTCAAACAGAATCTCTTTACGAACATATGGAAAAGCAATCAGATCAACAGTTTCCTACAACGTTCAAACAGCCACAATCTGAAATACCTCCTATAGATTTACCACCTAAATGGAAAAGTGCAACTGATACTAGAGGCAGAACATATTATTATCATGTAAAAGAACGAATATCGCAATGGTTACCTCCTCCTCCAGATCATATTGGAGTTCAACCAGATTCATCATCAACTTCAGAATCTAGCGAAGAATCAACTTCATCAAACGAAGATGATGAAGAAATTGAAGAAGATAATAATGAAGATTCCAAAAATGAGGAATTAAATTTAAATAATACTTTAATAGAAAAATCTTTAAATGGTTCTAAGCATAATGCAACTAAAAAAAGTCCTATTCATAGTGCGATTGGAAGTTCAGGACTTTTCTCAGAAGGCAAAAAAAGAAGAGAAGGTTTAGTTCAAGAAAGAATTATTAGTGTATGTTATAGAGACTATATTTATTTATTTATTTATTTTTAATACATATTAATATATATTTTTATATTTATTATTTTTTTATAGCCACGCCGAGAAGAAGATCGTATGGATCATAAAACACATAAAGGAATAAAGGAAAAATTACGTCGTCAAAAAGAGAGAGCCAAATTCAAAGAACAAGTTGAAAAAATACGAAGACATCGACGTAGTAACAAATCTAAATCTCATTCACGTCATAATTTAAATAAAATACAATTACCTACATCCGATTTATCTACAATGTCGGAGAGAAAAATTAAAGATACTTTTAGGATAAATATGGCAAATGTCATGGTACATTTTTTGAATCCATATAGAAAAAATGATTGTAAACAAGGTAGAATAACAAATACAGAAGACTTTAAACATTTAGCTAGAAAGGTATGTTTATACAAGAAAACTTTTAAGAAAACTTTTGTTAATAAATTTATGAATTTTTTTTTAATAAATATATAGTAAAATTAAATTTAATAAAACTTTTCTGTTTTAGCTTACACATTTTGTACTCGCAAAAGAATTAAAACATTGTAAAAGTGTTGATGAATTACAATGTAATGAAAATGTTAAACATAAAGCTAAAGATTTTGTACGTAAGTATATGAGTAAATTTGGCGCAGTTTATCAGAAAAGTACTGATGAAGATTAATTCTGTAACTTATGACATGAAATAGTTATTTATTATATGAATTCTTCATTTTGAATATTGTAATATATCTACTAAAAATATATCTAAGTAATGCCTATATGTAGATATATCTGTAATTATTATTATTGTAATATAGATCAATTTGTACATGCTTCATAAACATTCTAGTAATTTAGCCATTAAGAATTTAGTAAATTTCTAACTTCGTACATTCAATGTATAAACTTTATATTTTCATTTAGTATGAAATAATATGTATGTTATATCTTTTAAAAATGCATTTTATGTTCTGCTATAATGTACATTTTGCATTATATTAAATATTGAATTTTTTTTATGTCAATTTCAAATCTGAACATTAAACATTAAACATTTTATTGTGAAATATAAATATTAAAAATCATAAATATTGTAAATAATTACAAATTATAAAACAATTTTAACTGTTTCATAAAAGTAAGTTGCAATTATTATCTTCTTAACGTGTATAAAAACAAATGAAATTAAAAGTAATAAATTTTGTATTTACAATTTTATTTTCCATATATTTAAAAATTTACATATATCATCAAGATAAAAATAATACAAAAATTTTAATGAAAAAGTTTAATTAAAAGTATAATTATTGTCTTAAAAATATATTTTTTTTTTTAATTTCAAAAAAATAACGTATTCTTTTTATTTTTATTTTTTTTTCTTTTTTTTTTCTAAAAAAAATTTATTTAAAAATTGATATATTGTAAAAATAAATATTTGTCAATTTATATAATTTATTACGATATACATATATATCAATATATCAGTATCATATAAATAATATAACTTTTTTTTTTTTTTTTTTTTTTTTTTTTTTTTTTTTTTTTTTAAGAAAATATTTTTTGTTCAGAAAAAATTTTATTTTTCTTTAAATTTCCATTATTTTTGTAATTTACAATATTAAAAATATTCTACAATTCTAACAAATGTTTATTTTTTGTTTTAAGTTGATTTGAAAATAGTTTTTCACAGCTGATAAAAAAAACATTTTTATAATATATTTTATAATATACTAATATTATAATATGTATATCTGAAAAAAGTTTAAAATTTTTATATAATTATATATTGTATATTGTATCATTTTTATTTATAATTCTTTTATATTATTATTAAAATCATCAGTTCTGATCCAAATATTATAAAAATTAATAATGTATAAAAAAATCTTTCTTAAAGAACGGTTAAATTTCAAATTGCCAAAGAGATGTTTTAAATAATTTGTAATACATGTTATAAATATGTTTTTATCATATATAATCTTAATATCATCAAAAGTAAATAACTAAATTACATGACAGATGTTGCGGCTTTAGTTATTGACTAGCAAAACAAGTGCTCCGATGTCATGATTATGAACCAGCCTTAATTCTAAATTTTATTTATGTGATATTGTGTATCACTTGATATCTCAATTCATTGAGTAGGATATAAGTAAGTATGTACATCATTTAATAAATTGAATCATCAGAAGCAAAACATCGTAACACTTGGTGTAATTTCAGCTAATATCTGATGAAATATTTTTTTTTTTGTTTTTACAATTTTTTTTTTTCTATATATTTAATGATTGGAGCCTTTAGTCCCTACTTATATATAGTACAAAACACAGCATAGTATCTTATATGATTTATAAGTTGGCTATCGGGACAAAAGCAAAAAAGAGTATTCAACTCACTTGCTTATCGACACGCGGTATATGATTTTATATGTAGATGTGATACTTCGGCCAATAAATTATTTGAGTTTGGTTTAATGTATTGGGTCTATCAAAACAATCAACCAATTAGATTCGCATAATTTTGAAGTGTCTTCTTTCCAATCACAAATATATGTAATATGAAACGGTTGTGGTAAAAAATTTTGTTTTTATTTTAAATTATAATGTTATTTTAAATACAAAAAAAGATACTTTTTTACAGTTAATATAAGAATAAAATATTTTTTATACAATGAATATTCTGCAACCTGAGCTGATTTGGATAGATGGTCGGTGTTACAGACTATTCGGAAATATCGAACGGCCAAGTGCCCAAAATATTTCTCCTTATTTTGAAGATAACTATCAAGTGGATTATAAAGATTCTGAAGATGAATGTGATATAGAAATTGTACCATATGAGTCGACAAGATTTAAACACACATTTCATGTGTCAAAGTAAAATAATAAAATGTGTATTAATATAAATATTATATAAAAAAATTATTTATTATATAATATTAATGATTATTATAATCTTTTAGATCATTCTTTCCATTTATTATTGGATCTAAACATGCAGTACGTAAAAAATTAGAAAGTGAAACTAGAACATCGATACAAATTCCAAGATTAGGTGAAGATGGAGATATTGGTATTTATTTATTTTGGATTTTATGGAGTAATAATTGAAATATAAAATTTAATTTTTACAAATTTTATCAATACAATTATACATTTATAGTAATAATTGGTACTGACCGTAAAGGAATAATGACAGCACGTCGTAGAATAAATTTATTAATGGAAGCAAGTAGAAAAAAAATACCATCAACACATTTTTTATCAATACCTTTAAATGAAGGTCACATAATAATGAATTTTAATATGTTTAAAAATGAAGTACTGAAAAATTCTGGAAAAAAATCTAATGGTATTGATGAAATGATTTTTCAAATACCAAGCAAGTTACATCTTACTATTGCATTATTAACATTACTTGATGATACAGAAAAAAATCAAGCTATAGAAGCTTTGAATTATTGTCATCAGCATATTGTAAAGTAAGAAAAATTACATAACCAATATTTTTTATTATCAAATATTGATTAAAATTATTTTATAAATAATTTTTTATAACAAATTAATAATTTCATAATAATTAGGCCTATAATTGAAAAATATGGACAAATTCCTATATACTTACAAGGAACTGATATAATGAATGATGATCCTACTGAAACTCGAGTTTTATATGCAAAGTTAATTGACAATGAGGCTTTGGAAAAAATGGTAGATGAAATTGTAGATTATTATAATAGGATAGGTAAGATTCTTCAATAACAAAATATATGTATATTAATAAGATATTAATAAATAACTATTAAAAATATAATATTAAAGATATTAATATAATATAATTTATTATTTAGGTTTATTATATAAAGAAACAGAGAAAGTTAAGTTACATTTGACTCTTATGAATACAAAATTTAAATTAAATGAAGAAGAAAACCATTATGAAAAATATAAAACATTTGATGCAACAGAAATAATGAAAGTAAATATATTTAATTATTTTTTGAACTATAATATATTAAAACATTAAACATATTATTAAGAAATTATAATTTATTTTAGGCTCATAAAAATACAATTTTTGGAGAAACTACATTGAAACAAATTCATTTATCTCAACGTCATACAATTAGCAGTAATGGATATTATCAAGCAATTGCAAAAATTAATTTACTTGAAGGTTTATAAATGACATATATCATTATTTAAATATATACATATTATATATTCATGGAACATTATTTATGCAAGATTTTATAAATCAAAACAAATATAAATATTAATATAAAAAAATTTTGAGGGTTATTTATAAAAAATTTAACATACAAAGATACTTTATAAGAAATTTAAGAGCAAAATAGTTATGTGATAAAAATAGAACCACCTCATTATATATGCTCTTCTGTTTTACTTTATTTAATGCAAATTCAAATTATTTATAACTTAATAAATAACCCTATATAATATATCAACTTTTGTATTTGTTTTGACTTCTAAAATCTAAAAGTATATTATAAATTAATATGTATATGTTATAGAAATATTCTGATAACAATTCTTATTTTGTCTAAATTAAATTTGACAATTTAAAATGCTCTTAAATTGTCAAAATTTAAAATGTCTATTGACTTTAAATAATATAATTCAGATAATATCTGAATCAAACTTATATCTAAATAAAATGTAGTAGATAAAAAAAATATTTTATATAAATTTTATTGTAGCATAGTAGTAGTTATATTTATAGCAAATTAAATTTAATAAATGTTATTTAAATTGGTTTTACTTTAAATTGTAGATTTTTTAGTAAAAACAATTTTCCATAGAATAATTCTTATATGTTCGTATTAATTAAAATTAATTAAAATATTTCTTAGTTAATTTAATTTAGCAATTTATTTTGAAAATATGAAAAATGTTATTTTGAGTGATGTTATTAAATAGATACATATGATTTTATAGGAAACAAAGAATTGTTTTCGGGTTTTTTCTCTAATATATGTATAATATGTATATATTATTTTTTAAAATATTAATATTATAAAATGAAATAAGGACAAAATAATTCAATGTATAAAAAAAAATTTAATTTAAAAATAAGATATGGCTAAAAATATATTAAGACATTTTTAACTCTTTTTATTATTTTTTAAAAAAATATATTTTCATATTATCAGAAAATTTCATAAGTTAAATAATCTTATATAATATATATAATCTTAAATACTTTCATGATACTAATTTATTAATATTAAAAATATTATTAAACATAACATTAACATTTATTGATGAATACTAATAAATAATGATTTCCAGTTAATCTAATCTAATCAAAATTGTATTTATGTTGATAGATAAATATATATAAAAAAATTTTAATTTTTGAATATATACATGTAGCTGTTTTAAAAAAATTAATTTTTCGAGTTACATATAAATACAATAAAATTAAAAAAAAATTTATTTATATATATAAATATAAGTGAATTTATAAGAAATATTTAAATTGTTTTTATAGAGTTGAATAGTAATAATAATAATATTTAATTCTAATATTCACTCAGTATATATATGTATGAATTATATATTATTAATAATTTCAAAATAGATTATAATGAATACAAATTATGGCTTATATATATTATATAAATATATATAATTATCAATATAAATTTTTACTAATATTATTATTTAAATAATAATTTATATCTTTTTATTTTATATATGTAATTATAATAGCCATTTTTTTATGTATTACAGTATAAAATGTATTTATTATGTTTCCTTTGAAAAAAAACTATGATTGATTCATTATTATAACTAAATATTTGTTCTTGTCTCTCAACTGAATGAAAATGAAAATTTTATGGCAGTTTCATGCATTAGTAATTAGTAAATTTCATCAGTTGATACGGGATAATATCGATTGGAATAGTCTTTGCAAAAGTATTAATTATTTATTATTATCCTAATATTAATAATCTATTTTTCTGTATATTATTTCATTTGATAATACATTTTGTGTTACGGGAAAATTCCGTTCATGAAATTCACTTCAGGCAAGAAATAACATTATCTTGAAATGATTCAAACAAAATATAGTATTCATATCATCAATTCATTGTGCATTATTGTTGATTTTTTGTCTATTAGCAAAATCCAATTTAGATGAACTGAATAAATATATAATTATTATCATTTAAACAGTATGTGGCTTCAATCAATTCAAACATTCTTTGCAAGAGTGCCATTTGTTATTTGTTTAAAACAAAACATCTCTATTTAGATTCGTAATGCCATATATAAACATTCTATATCTTACTATCTACGAGAATGTTTTTTTAACTAAATTATTTCGTGTTTGAACGAATAATATAAATTCATCTTTATTCTACAGGCAAGTATGTTGCATTTTTAGTGCAAAATTTTCGTGGCAAATTTTATGCCAATTTTTAAGCCAAAAAAAGAAAAAAGAAGAAAGAATATTGTTATATTGCGTATTTTTATTGCGTTTAATAATTTTTTTGAGCGTCAAATCTTCGAAGAGATCATTAAAAAGTTTGAATCATATTTATTGATTCATCGAATTTTCGCATTTAATGTAATATAATGTAATTAATCTGATCAAAGGATTTTATTATCTTCTTACTTTGTTTACAGATGTATCATATTTATCCTGAATATCTGTTTATTAATTATATATCTTAGTTATATATCTGTTATATTATTTAGCGAAATATTACAATATCCATTTTTTTCCAGCAATCGATGTTTAATCCGACAGAATTATTAATTAGTAATCTGATTAATAATGATTATATAATTATATGACAGAATAACACTATAGCAAATTTTAGCTTTATAATATGAGGGTGTCGGAATGGGTATAGATATAAATTTGGTTAAAATAGTTAAATGTGAAATAATAAAGAATTTAGAGAGATCTGATGTTCAACATAAATCTTTTTAACATCTTTTATATCATAAAAACAATGTTTTAATAATGTTTTAAATAGAAAGACAAAATACATGATAAATTACTATATATCTTCTTTGATTGGAGATTGCAGCAATTCAATTATATATATATAAATTATAAAAACATGATTATGTGTATTGCAGCAATTCAATTATATATATATATATAAATTATAAAAACATGATTATGTGTAAAGTTAATCATTTTCATGTTGTTGTCAAAAATTGTTTAGATTTTAGTTTATTGATTGTAATAAAAATAAGAAACCTATCACAAGAATATGTTTTTAATGTTTTTAATAGATATTAGAGTCAATTATGTTAGACATTATTATATCCATTAATTTGATTATAGATATAAATTATTCTACACGAAAGACAAGTTACTGATGATTAATATAGTATATAAAAAGAAAATTGTAACATATATATGTATAATGATTATATTTATATAATGCTCAAGCATTAATATGCTGTAATTGTAAATTATATTCAAGAGTGTGATAGAATAAGAAATATTGATTTATTCTCAATACAATATAACAATTAATTAATTTTGTTCAGATTTTTTGGATGTTTTTGGTTTGTGATATGATCTGTGTTAATTTTTAATATATTTGTTTTATTAAAAAAATAATAAAATTTCAGTGTTGCAATATTATTTTCGTAAATTGAAAGAAGAAAATAAAATATGTTTCAGAAAGTCCAGTTTTGAATTATTACTACAAATTGGATGATTACATGTTGCTTACACAGCAAATAATTGTTACATCATTTGGAAGAATATATTTGGTTGAAAGAAGGGGGGAAGATGATGTGATTTGTTCATCAAGTATATGTATTGTGAGAGTAAGTCTGTTTCTTTAAAATTTGTGAAAACTGGACTTGGTGTTTTCATATTGGATTGCGAATAGTCAAAATATAGTTATATATAGTTACATGAGATTATACGATGATTTTTTCTTAGAAAATAAATTTCATATCCGTGAAGTGCGCTCTCGTTTGTTTCTTTCAAATGCTGATTTATCGAAGTCCATATATGATTTAAGGATTTATTTAAAATCATATAGCTATATATAGGCTATTATTTAAAATCTAATGATAAATCCTTTAATCTGAATGAAATATTTTCCACAGTTTTAATATTTAATATTTATATATCGATAAATAATAAAGTGTTAATCGAATATTAATAAATGATTCGATAAACGCTGTAGTAATTATATATTATATAATATATATAGTAGTTTATGAAATATAATGAATTATTTAATATTTATAAGAAAAAATATTTTTTTTCAAATTTTTAATCTTGCTACAATATAGCAAAACAAAAAAATTTTGTATTATAGTATTTTTAAATTTAAAATATAGAATATTTTTTTACTTTTGTAATTTTTTATTCCCTTATTTATTTTTTTTAATATTTATTCACTTAATGTAATGTTATATTTTTTAATTTCTTTATTTGCTATAACAATGTTCATGATTGAGTTGAAGAACGCATGCGTAATTAATATCGAAAATGTCATATATTAAAATAATAAGCAAATCAGAATTATATGATTTGGTTTTTATCAAGTTATGCATGTATATATAAACAATTTATTTTTATCATTGATAATACTTTAACCTCTTTTCTTTATAAATGTAATATTCTTACAATATTAAAATTTATAAGAAACTTAATTTGTAATTATATTAATTACAAAATAATTACGAAATTATAAAATTAATTAAATATTAATAGAAATATTTTAAATACAAAAATACTTAAATATAAATTTTTATTGAAAATTTTTTAAAATAACAATATAGTTACTTGAAATTAGATATCAAATTTACAATTTTGTTTTATCAGACATTTAAATTATATATTATTCATTATTATTATTATTAAATTATTTTTTATTATTTATTATTATTAAATTACATATATTATTTTATATATAATAATGCAAATACATTTATATCATATATTAATTCTTGATATTTTAATTTATTATAAAAATTATTATATATTAAAAATATTGCAAGATTATAACATCAGCAGTAGATAATTTGTTGTTTATTATTATAGTTCATATTTTAATGATAATTAAAATTTAGATATTAGAATATAATACATATATTATCTTTTTTAAGCATATGCTTGCTGATTTATATATGATGTAATATATGTTGATTAATAATAACACAAAGTATAAAAATTAACAACAATTAGTATTTAGATTTCTTTTTTAGATTTATAAAAAATGCATGGAATCAAGAGAATATTAGTCTTTTGTTTGTTAACAACTATATTACCAATTTTATTTCTTATAACACCATTGTATTTACGTCATAATTTCTATGCCAATGTAGCATATGCTGTAACAGATTCTGATATCTTAGAAATTACAGATGGTATTTCTACAATATTTTGTTCTGTAAGAACATATTATATGTATAAAACATATAATTGAATATTAAATTTAATATAAAAATTGTATTTTATATAAAAATATATTTTATATAAATTTAAAAATTGAATAATAATTATATAAATTAAATAAATTTTGTATAGATTATATGCAACTTATTGTTAATAATAAAATTATTATTTATATAGACACACACATTACAAATGAATAGAACATTTAATGCATTTCAAATGACACAAAAACCACAAATTACTTCATATAGAAAACATATTCGTCTCAAAAAAAGTATGATATTACCAGATGATACATTGGAATATTGGGGATTTTATCTTTTAAAAGGAGCAAGTGTAGCACTTTCTGTGTGTTCAAGGTAATACAATATTATAGTATAATTTTATGATATATTAATATTCTTATATGTAATAATTATTTTCTTAGATTTCAAGGGGCTTCTATACTTGTGGTTAAAGGAGAACGCAATTTACGAACATGTGGTATGTTGGAACATCATAATACACAAATTCTAAAAGGTATATTTTTACCGAAAGCTAAGGAACAAGTTAAAGTAACATTTAAATCAAATACAGAAGAAATTAATTCCAGCAATAATATTACACAAGTCATTTATAATAATACATTAAATAATATAGAAGATAAATTGTTATGGAATATTACTTCATATTCAGGAATCAATCATATATCTTATGAAAAAAATCATGATAAGGAATCAAAAAAATTAATACAGAACGAAAATATTCAACATTATATAAAATCTATGCAAAAAAAAAATATATATAATACTAGAAAATTAAGACATATTAAAAAAAAACAATATAAAGAACAAATAAAAGAAATAAGAAAAAATAAAATATTACAGGAAAGAAAAAAAATACAAAAAAAAATTAAAATCAAATCTTATCTTAAAAAATATAAAAATGAAAAACATAATTTTTTAGTTTTAAAAAAGTTGCAAAAAAAATTAAATTTAGAAGATAATATTGAAGATAATATTAAAAAAAAAATGAACATGCAGGATAAAATATTAAAAAGAAAAATCAGAAACCAAGAAATTGTTAAACCAACTTTTTTACTTGATCAAGGTGTGAAACATGGTGGAAATGCAGGTAAAAATGCAACAAATATTGATCATGATTCTTCCATATCCAGTTTTGAAACCGATTTATTTAAATGTTATGGAGGCTCTATTTTAATAGCTCAAGAATTTACACCTTCTGAACAATGTACTAATGTTACTTATTTACTTAATAGTAAACATATGCAGGCAGTACATAATGTTGTAGAAAATGGTTATTATTACTATATTTTTTATAGTGATAATGATATTATATCAAATGACATATATGCACTATTTGATATCTATAAACCTGTTTTTCATTATGAAAATATAACAAAGTCTTGTATAAATCAAACAAATTGTTCCTTTTCAATAAATTTATTATCTTCTGATAGGGTAATTGTTGAAATACCAACTAAAGATGATTTTGAATATGAAATGAATGAAGCTAATTTACTTTTATCAATTTGTCATCCACGTATGGAAGTATATATAATTTTTCCTGTTGCAGTATTATTTTTTATTCTTGCTTGTGCTTTTATGTAAAATATGATACATATTTTGTATCTTATATATATGTATATACTATCAAATGAATATATGTATAATAATATTACTGTAAATATTTGAATTGTATGATTCAAATCATAAATTATTATATTATCTGATGAAGATTTTAAAACAAATGGATACAAAAATATTTTGTATAGAAATATTTATATATGTATTTATAATAATATAAATAATTATATGTATATATATTACATATAATTATTTTTAATTAAATTAGTATTAATCTTATAAAATTACTATATTATTAAATTATGTAAATTATATGTACATAATTATATATTATCAATATTCATATTTTATAGACACTTACATATATATATATATATATACATGTTAAGTTTTCTATTCAAATCATTAGTTTATAAGTATAATATAAATTATATAATAATATGTTAAAAAAAATTTTCAAATTAACACAAAATATTCGTGATAATAATGATAAAATACTTATCATAAAAGCGAAAGAAATTTGCATATCTATTTACATTAAATATTTTTTGTTGTTACTACAACTATTTTATTGATTTTGTTTTTTTGATAATCAATTTCTTTCATAAATATTCATAAATTATCGTCAAACGAAAAAAAAATATTTTGCAAAGAAATGCTAAATTTATAATATAAATATTGTTCTATATGCAATATTAATTTTCAATAAATTTATTTTATTATAAATTAATTTTTTTAATTTGTACAACATTATATAATTAAAACGCTCCTAATTGATAATTCTTATTTTGTGATAACATCGATAGTTACGATAATACCGGAAGCATCAGAATAATATTAACATATTTGACTTCTAATAAAATTTTTTGTAATACCAATGAAACTATTATATGTTGCTGTTGAATACAGTTCACATCCGAAACTTTTAGTAATAGAAAATATAAATAATATAAATAAATAAAATAATAGAATAATAAATAAATAAAGTAATAGAAAATATATGAATTTGGAAAAATCTCAAATTTTTTTATTTTTGTCAAAATTTTTTAAATTTATTTATATTTGATGTAAAAGGAAAAGAAAATAAATGTTAAATCAATCTAAATCTAATAAAATATAGAGAATTCTATATCTTAATGTCAGAAATTTCGAAAAAATAAGAAAGTATTTCATTTCATTTACTTTTGAATAAGCATTGAAATTTTTAATGAAATTTTGATATACAATCAAAGATAGTATTAAAAATGTGATATAAATTATTATATTTTATCTGAAACACAATATATGATGTAAATTTATTTACATTATATTTATCAAATTATATTTGATTTAAAACTGGAAAAATATAAATAAATGATAGTATATATTCTGTAGTATAATATTATGTTATATATATTATATATATATATAAAATATATTGAGTTATAACGAATATATATACGTACGATATATCAAATCACAAAAACAAGATAGTTTTTCATATTTTTGTATTATTTTCTCAATATTTAATTATGTTTTTAGTCGAATTTGAGCCCATTGATATAATAATAACAATATAATATAAGATATTATATATATAATTTAGTTGTGAATTTATTTATTGCAAATATTTCGCAATAATTTTAGAGTTCTTTTATAAGATAATTGCACTTATCATTATAATAATCTTTATGTTATTGAATTTATTTTGTAAATATTATATATATTATGAAATATGTATTTCTATTAGTAAATATTTATTCGCACATAATTTTATTAAAATATCTTAGAAAATAATTTAAAATCGAAAATTATAATTTATATATATCTATTATCTTTTAATATCTATTATCTGTATACATCTGCACATCTATTATAAAAAAATATACAAATATATACTATATATATTATAAAATAATATATTATAAAATTATTAATTCAAAATAACAATAAAAGTATTTCAATCATAAAATTTTAATATACTTATATTAAGTTTAACAAATATATTTATCATTTGTAATAAAATTATCAAATTTTTCATTCTTTGATTATATATTATTTTAATTATTTGAAATTAGTATTAAAGCTTCAAACATTTAATATAGAAAAAAAACACATTCAACATAGAAAAAAACATTTGGAATCTTTATAGCAACTAGAAAATTTACTTAGTATAATAAATAATAAAAATAAAATTATTTGAAATAAGAAAAATATATCTTAATAAATAAGTTCGAATTGTTTTTAAAAAAATTAGAAACGTAAAATAGATGTGTATACATGATCGACAATATATTTGTATTTGCCTCACACACCCCACTATAAGATCGCAAAGGATTGTGGGTAATTGACGTACTTCCCTTATGCGCAATAAGTATTTGAAGAAACAAATATAATAAAAACCAAAAAATTGTATAAAAAGCTATTATATGTTCTTAAAAGTTTATATTCCAAAACGTTCGAATTCTTTTGAGTATTTTTTATGTGTTCAGTTATAAGAAAAGTTCATTGAAAATTTGAAGACTGTTTGCAGCGCCGTTGTGCGGCATTCATAAGAATATTCCTTGTGACGCAATAGGAACTCGTCCTTTCCGTCGACCTACCGTGAGCGGAACATGTCGCATACGTCTGAGCGAAGGTAAGTTCGGTTTTTCACACGTAATTAAAAAATATGCATGCTTTTTTATATTTCATAAATTTTTTGTTTATGTTATGTTTCTGTAAATCTTACGTTGTGTACGGTTAGACGTCGACACTTAATGATATATTCTTAAAAAATAGTGCGGCAATCAGCTAATGCATGGACACGAGACTGACAACATGGCGTGCATTCGTTTTTGTCACATTGTTCGCAAAATTAATGTTAATCTCTTATTTCTACTTCTTTTTATAACCTCGCTATTGTTGTGATTAGGAATCATAACAATTATTTACATGGCGAATAGTAAAACTTGTCAAAAATTATATTTTAATCTTTATTATAAGAATTAAATACTACTCGTCATGCAAACACGTTTTACTTTGCATTTGAAATTACGTAATAAAAAATAAATTTTCTTTAGTTTTGACAGAAAAAACAAAGTAAAATAAACACTGTTCGAAATACTACATAAAATTATTTATATTATATATCTTATAATGAAAACACGTTTTACTTGTTCGGGCATGCTTTTGCGTGAGTCACTGTCAACGTATCTATCAAGTCATCGATAAATTCATTATCTATTTAATAATCTATTTTAATTATTATGTTTATTCGATATTGATTACTTTTCGATATTCTTAAATTGAAATGCCTTATAATATTTATTACAAAATTGATATACTATGACGTTGAATTTTATGTTTCAAGGTCGTTAAAATAGAAAATTATTTATATCATTTTGCTTTTATTATTTTATAGTAAACATATAATTTGAAAGTCAATGTATTGAAATTGTATGTATTAATTTTTGCTATAACAATTAAAAACAATAAATATTTTATAAATAAATTTAAATTATATATTTAAATATAAATAAATTTTTTTATATAATTCATTATTTATATTTCAGAAACGATGATCAATGGGCAGGAGATTCCAAAAATGGTCCAAGTGAAAGTGATCAACAAACATATGATGGCCCTCCTGGTATGGAGCCTGATGGAATCATTGAATCAAATTGGGATGTTGTAAGTTAATAATTATGATATATTTTTTATTTTAAAATGAAAAATTAAATATCATAATTTAATTTTAATTTAATTTAAATTTTTCAAAAATTTGTTATATTATTTTGTATTATATATTTTTTTAATATATATTAGGTCGTTGACAACTTTGATGAAATGAATCTGAAAGAGGAATTATTACGTGGTATTTATGCTTATGGTTTTGAAAAACCTTCTGCAATTCAACAGCGTGCCATTCTACCATGTATAAGAGGACACGATGTGATTGCGCAGGCACAGTCAGGTAAAAAAAATTTATATTTTATTTGCTAAAAATAACAAAATAAAATTTTTAATTGATGGAATATTCAACAGGAACTGGCAAGACTGCTACATTTTCAATTTCTATTTTACAACAAATTGATACTACCATTAAAGAGTGTCAAGCTTTGATTCTAGCACCAACTCGCGAGCTTGCTCAACAAGTAAGTATAAATGAAATTATTAACTTTATTACTAATTGAAAAAATGTATTTAAATAAATATATACTTAAATAAATAAATATTTATTTAAGAAAAAAAGACTAAACTAGAAACTGAAAATTAAAAAATGAATAATATAAATATTTAAACTAAATTAAATCTAGAATTATAAATCAAAATTTTTATCTAAATATTAAAAAATTTTTTAGATTCAAAAAGTTGTTATTGCTTTGGGAGATTTTATGCATGCAGAATGTCATGCATGTATTGGAGGTACTAATGTACGTGAAGATATGCGAAAATTGGATCAAGGTGTTCACATAGTAGTTGGTACACCTGGTAGAGTTTATGATATGATTAGTCGGCGGGCATTACGAGCCAGTAGTATCAAACTATTTGTACTAGATGAAGCTGATGAGATGCTCTCTCGTGGTTTCAAGGATCAAATTCATGATGTTTTTAAATTATTACCTCATGAAGTACAGGTATGTATGAATTTTAATTATATTTTTTATGTGATAAAATTTATTTTTTAGTAAGTTTTTTAGTTATTAAAATATATCTTGTTCTATAATAAAATTTAAATTGTAAGATAAAAATATATTTGTATTACATTTTTTATGTACAATTATTTTTTTTTATTTTTATAATATGACGTTAATAAATATAATTAATAAATATGAAATTTAATCTGAAATATTTGGTAATTATATAAAAATTATATATTATTTGTTTTTTATATATTATTATTGTTTGTAAAATTTTAATAATTCGTATATATTTTATATTAAAAATCATATAAACAGATTAATGTAAAAAAATAAAAAATTTTTTCAGGTTATTTTACTATCTGCTACAATGCCATCAGATGTATTAGATGTATCTAAATGCTTCATGCGAAATCCAATTCGTATTTTGGTTAAAAAAGAAGAACTTACACTAGAGGGTATTAAACAATTTTTCATCTATGTTGAGCGTGAAGAATGGAAATTTGAAACACTTTGTGACCTATATGATACATTGAGTATCACTCAAGCAGTTATCTTTTGTAACACGCGGCGTAAAGTAGATTGGTTAACAGAAAGTATGCGCACTCGTGACTTTACGGTCTCTGCTATGCATGGAGATATGGAACAGAAAGAACGAGATCTCATTATGAGGCAGTTTAGAACTGGATCATCTCGTGTTCTCATAACAACTGATCTTTTAGCACGTGGTATTGATGTTCAACAGGTTTCACTTGTCATCAATTATGATTTACCTTCCAATCGTGAAAATTATATTCACAGGTAAGTGATATTTATACATTGGATTACTATTAGATATAATTTTAAATTATACTTTTAATTTCATTAATTTATAATTCATTAATAATTGTATAAATTATTATAGAATCGGTCGAGGTGGTCGTTTCGGTCGCAAGGGAGTGGCAATTAACTTGGTAACTGACGACGATAAACGAACCTTGAAAGATATTGAACAATTCTATAATACTAGTATCGAAGAAATGCCAATGAATGTCGCAGATTTGATTTAAATCTGACTATTGGCTATAATTCATTATAATTAAAAAAAAAAAATAATAAAAGTAAGTGAAATACGGAGCTCTCAGCTGATCTCTCATGGTGTGTGAGTATATATAGAGTGAATTGGTGAACTATAATCGCTTATGTAAACGCGATCTACCGAAATATTCCAAACGTTCTCATCTCAATTTCATTTTATAATAGTAGATTACAGAAATAGTTATCTGTTACGCTAGAGAAAAAAATTAGTACTATTACATTATAATTATTACAATTATCACTACGGATACTACTATACTGCTATTCCTACCACTATTACTCTTACTATTATTACTGTTATTGGTATATACTCTTGCGCTATTCTCTTCTTGTTCAATATTTATTACTACTACTTTCCCTGCTATTACTCCTATTATATAACTCTTTACTGTTAATATCTCTAGTATCCTTATCATTGTGACTACAAATACCGAAATTGCTCCAATTTCCAATACGAATTAATAATATCGCCTCGACAAAATACAATCATTGCGATTACTGATAGTGTGAGGCGGTAAAACAAAAAGAAACTGAGAAGTGAGGTAATTCAACCAACTTTGGTTGTTCTTTTACTTCTCTGCTATCTCAAGAGATTTTATATTTTGCGTAAATGCACTTACAATTTTATCTAACATATCCACATTCTGTTATGAATTTCAAATCTTTTATCTTGAATCATTTTATTTCATCTTCTTTCTTATATAACTTTTCCAACTGGATGATTTATTCCATATTTCATGGTCCATCTTCAACACTCTTACCGCCGCGATTACAACGTGTTTGTCTAGGCAGAGGTTTAGTCGGGTATTGGAAAGGGTATTTCAATCACAAGCGTTGTCGAAGGAGATGTACATTCAGACTTTAGATGATACGAATTTTTTGTATGTCCCAAATCCTAAGTACATACTTTCATTAAGAAATAAAGTGTTTGACCTTTTAATTGTGGTTTTTGTTATTGCATTCACTATTATGTTGAAATACTTGAAAAGATATTTTATTTTATACAAAAGAAGTTTAGATGAATTATATTTAAAAAGAAAAAAACCATATATAAATCAATACAATAAATTTCATCACCAGATCATATTGAAAACAAGAATTATACATATAATTCAAAAAGTTCTCACAGTTTTTATTTGTATTTGCAGGCAATTTTGAGCGGTCCAGAAATGAGGGAGATATTTTTGGAAATAAAGACCAAATTTCGTGATTCAATA
This sequence comes from Apis dorsata, assembly GCF_000469605.1. Lineage (NCBI taxonomy): Eukaryota > Metazoa > Arthropoda > Insecta > Hymenoptera > Apidae > Apis > Apis dorsata. Next base: position 217,058 of record NW_006263343.1, read on the forward strand.
TAGAAGTTTTGTAAATCGATTACCTCTCTAATTTCCTGCCCTTTGCAGGTTATTAACAATATAATATAAATGTCGAATTATTTATATATACGCTTGCATTATTTATTTTTAATGATTATAGAAGTCAGACTTTTACACGATCATTTTATATCTTATCAATAAAAAAAACATGAAAATATTTTTCATTGCATTAATTGTGTATTTGTGTACTTTTTTAAAAGTAAAATTTTAATGTGTCTTATATTGTGAGAACTTTTATATATATATATATATATGTATATATATATAAAAGTATATATATATATGTGTATATATATTTTCTTTCGTAAAGAAAATGTATTATGAATAAACGTTTAATTATTCCAGCATAGTTTCATGTAACATCTATAATAGTTTTCGAAAGTTGGAGTAATTTCATAAAACTTAATAAATTTTTTATTATTGTTATTATTGTTGTTATTATTATTGTTATTA
>NW_006263343.1:217961-219438 GCF_000469605.1 Apis dorsata
GTATTTTCTTTCTTATATATACATATTTTTAGAAACTGCTCGAATTTCCGAAAACTCTTTATTATTAAATTCTGTAAATATTACAAATTTTTTGAAATAGTGAGCTATTGTGAGTTTTATTGTATATTATTTGCACATGATACAAATAATATATATATATATATATGATTAATAACCATATATATATGGTTAAATTGAACTCCTAAAATCAACGCAATAAATATGGTTGTCGTTCACATAGAATCATTACATTACTATTTTTACTTATCTATATTTATTTTAAATAGTCATTTCTATTTATTTTATTTTAACAAATTATTGAATATATTGTTGGATCCTAGTAATTAATTCTAATAAATTTCAGATGATAATAGTTTTTACTAATATAATAAAATAAAAAAATAAAGTAAATTATACTCGGAAATCATGAAATCTTTCATTTTAACATAATTATTTACTTTAATCAAATGATAATCATAATGTATATGTAATATAATAAATAACTAATATGATTATGTACTGTATTAATATAAAATAATCAAAAGCTGAATTTTTAGTCTATTGCTTCATTGATATTTGTATAAATCAAATATTAAAAATTTGCTTTTGCAAATTGAGTTGCAAATTGAGAGTTTCTATTTTTTACAGTTTTAAATTATTCTTTTCAAATATTATTGAATAATTAAAAATTTGATGATTATTAATGATTATTAATTGATTATTAATTTAAAAAATCATTAAAATTTATCTTTTTAATACAAATATTTCAAGAAAAAATATATATGAACTTCAATAATAATATAAAGTTTCTTAATTGAATATATTGTTTAAAAATTTTGTATTAATTATGAATTTTATTTTCAAAAAATTGAGTTTATGATACATCTAATATTAATATTAAATGAAAAAAGAAATGTTTAATAATAATAAATTACAATCTTCTCACAAAAAAATATATTTAAAAAAAAAAAAGATTCATAAATATATAGCACAGAATCTTTGATAAGTAATTTTCAGATTGACACAAATCAAATATGTAATTAAATAAAATTAATAAAACGGCAGTTGAATATTATTTAGTAATAATAATTAATTAATAATTAATTAATAAAAATTATGTAATAATAATTAAAAGATCATTATATTAAAATTATTTGATAATATTGTCAATGTATCATTTTCCTTTATTTATTCAGATATATTTAAGTTATAACAAAAAAGTTTTTATTTAAATATTCAAATTATTTTTTTATATCATTATCATTATTTTTAATTCTTTTAATAATTTCATTATTATTAATATTAATAATTATTTATATTATATAATTATTTATAATATTTATAATTNATAATTATTATTAATAAATACAATTAAAAAATATAATCTTCAATTAAATTTGAAATATAAAATTTTTCAAATAATTTTTAAATCAAATTTAATAATTTGTTTTTTTCAGTAAATTTTTATATTTAAATA
>NW_006263343.1:219652-229120 GCF_000469605.1 Apis dorsata
AGAAAAATAAAATCGTAAGAATAAAAAAGATATAAATTTTTATTCCATAAAATGTACATTTTACAACTTAAAATATGCTTATAAAAAAAAATTAAAAATAAATATTTTATTTTTTAAATATGATGGGCTTTAATAGTTTTTTTTATATTGTTTAACAATATATATATTGCATTTTAATTATAATATATTTTTTTATAATTAAATAAATTTTTTAGAAAAAATTAAATTTTTGAAGAATATAATATATATTATTAAAATTTTATTAAAATTTTTTTAATCAAAAATGATGAAAATTTGTAAAAATTTATATTTTTTTTTCTTGATAAAAGATCATTTAATAAAAATAGAAATCAATATGCTACGTTATAAAAATTTATATTATATAAATTCATGAAATTTTAAACTTTTAATATAGAAGTTGTATAAATATAATTTTAAAAAATAAAAAATTGTATTACAATATTTGAATATTTAATTATTGTACTTGAATTTAGTACAATGATAATACGATAGTTCGCGCCAATGATTGCTAATGCTTTAGATAGCATTTTTCTGTAGTATTTTAGGAGTGGGGAGAACTTGTGAACTTATATAAAACAATCACTTATCGTATGGTGAGACTTTTGTGAATTGTTGTGTTCGTTCGTGATTCGATTTTTTAGGTTACACGTATGTTATACTTTGTTTATACTTAATTCAGATTATTGTAAATGTAAAATATTTAAACTGATTAAACTAGTGAGAATGAATATAATGTAAAATTTGGAAAAAAACGATTTTTTGTTCCTTTTTCATTTAATGACTGTTTATATTTATGCTTACAAGTCGAGTTCACAGTCCATTATTTTTCATAAATTACGCAGTAAAATTATTTGTCAACAGTAATAATGAATCGTTTACAGATTTTATTTTTATGTTGTTTAAACACATTATCTTAAATAAAAATTATTTTTATTTTCAAAGAAACTGAAAGATCAAGTATGTCCGCATCACCGATTGCAAGGCAAGCTACCCAAAGTCAAAACATACCTTCGAAACGAATCGTTATTAATGATCCCAGTCAATTACCTAATGATTATTCATCCACCCCTGGTGGAACACTTTTTTCAACTACGCCTGGAGGTCAGTGTCTTTTTTTTCTTATGTTATTATTAATGTAATATTTTTTTTTAATAATCAATACTTAATCAAAACTTTAGTATATTTCATACAATAGTACAATATAGATTAATAAATAATTGATTAATAATAATTTTATTTGAAAATAAATTTCTTTAATAATTTTTGAGTAATCATAACAAAAGTGAACAAACAATTTTAGAAAAATATTAATTATTGTATTAATTATATATTAATGTAATTATTAATATTATATTTATGAATTTTGATATAAACATTGTATGCTTTACATTCTATTATAAAATATAATAATTTTATTAAATATTAATAAATAAATATTAATATATTTTTATTTTTAAATTTATTCTTTTTATATTCTTGTAGAGTATTATAAAATATATATATTATATTTATATATTCTAGTAACTTTTTTAAGATCTTACATTACATTCTCAGAGCTTGGTAAATATAATTGTTTATTTAATGTAATTTAAAAATAAACAAGTCTAATTAAATTTTAATTATTAATTTTTATTTTTGTAAAAATATAAAAAATTAAATCTTTAATTTATAATACATAAATTTCTGATATTTATATTTTATAATTAGCATATTTATTTTTATATATTTAAATCAATTAAATTAAAAAAAAATATTGTAAAATAAAAAATAATCATTATAAAAATATTATTTTAAACAAAATTTGTTAAAAAAAATTATTAAATTTAGTATTTATAAAAAATTACTATAGTATAATTAGAATTTAAAAAAAAATCCTAAAAAATCCTAAAAAATTTCATTTTGTAAATAATTATAAAAGATAAAGTATAAAAATTGTGCAGGTACTCGTATTGTTTATGAACGTGACTTTTTAATGAATTTACGAAATTCTCCTATATCACGAACACCACCACGAAATATGCCATCTATACCTGGAGAATTATTGAAACATACATCACCAAATCCTTTGACATCAGTAAAAAATCAAATTATCAAAGGTTAGAATTTATATATTTTATTCATTTGTCACACGCATGCATATATATGCACATATATTTAAATTATTTATTTTTTTAATTTATTTATTTAAAAACTAATAATTAATGATGTGATAAGATCTACTCTATTTTTTAAATGTTAAAAAGATTCATTTAAATATATATATTAATAATTTATATAATATATAATATATTAAAAATTATACATTATGATTTTATTAATCTTACAGACACCCCAGTAATTGAAGAATCTGCAGAACAATTTGAAATGGACATGTAACAAATTGTGATAAAAATATATTCATAATGTGCCAGCAATTTTAATAAGTAGTAATAATCAATGTAACCATACAAAAATATATTAGCAAAATAGCATTTTTGTATAAATATATACTATCAGGGGCCTTAAATAAGTGTTTATATAATATAATTGAGAAATATTAAATATAATTGATATAGTTATATTCATTGCATTTGATCATCATATTTGCTAATAAAGATGATAAAAAAATTTAAATTAGTACATCCAAATTTGCATTATTAAACACGTTATTTTATAACTAATTTTCATATATATTTGTACTACAATAAATAAATGATATTTTGGTAATGTAGTTGTTTATTTCTGCAAAATTATAATGACTGAAAATATTTTATATTTTTAGAATATGTTAAAATTTTGGTGTATTATTTTTTACATTTATGTTTTAATTTTTGATAATCTTTCTAATAAGATTTTTGCAATATTAATCTTAGTTTTATTACAATCATAATCATCATAATAAATTAATTCACAAAGATCTGCACATTCTGGATCATTATCTATTAGCTCTTGTAATTTTATATAAAATTTCTGTACAATTTCCTTACAATATTTCTTATATATATTTGTTTCTGAATGACTGTGTTTTTGAACTTCAAAAAAAGTTAATAAAGGTGTTGCACCTTCTACCACTATATATTGAGGTACATTTGATCTTTGTCCATTAGGATAAATTTTATATACACTATTGTGATATGATCTCCTTTTTACTCCTGCTCGATTACGTACTTCATCTTCCAAATCCATTGCACTTTCCATCCATTGATATGAAGCTTCTTTAAGATCAGGTGGAATATATGATGATGAAGGAATCAAAATAAATAGTTTATGGACCGTTATATTTATATTATGTATATCTTCAGTATTTTCTATTTTCTCAATTAATCCTTTATTAAGACTGCCAGTTGAAGGAAGTATAACTTTTAAATATCCATAATAATAGCTGTATGCTAGTCCAGTTCCATAATCCAAACCTTGTATTGAATTAATATCATGAATATTTTTTTCCTTCCATTTATTAAAATTTATAATTTGTAATAATATCCATATTAATAGATCAAATAATTTAATGTAATTATAAAAATAATAATATTTAATCATAGTTAATATAATAAAAATTATCAAGTTTAATATAAACTTTAAAATATTTTCATTAAATTTCAAATTACTTTTTTTTGTAACCATAATATTTATATTGCAAGTATATTGATACAATATTGATAAAATAGCAATAATTTTTAATATTATAAAGTAAAAAAGTAAACCAAAAATAAAATTGTGAAAAATTGTATTATTATTTATTACATTTGAATATATTCCTGTTATAATACTTGCAATAATGCAATTTATATGAATAATCTAATTTCTTCATTTATTTGACAAATTATAATATATTTTACATATATATTATTATTAATATATTATGTATAAAAAGATATATCTATGTTTCACGATAATTTATTGCACACTTTTATGTTATTGTTAATGGAACGATATCTTGATATCAACTGAACATAAAAATACTCTCAATATTCAGTATCAGTATTCATATTTCTAGCTAAAATAAAAACTATCAACAATGTATCAATTCTAACCTATTAATAGTGCGTGTATATAATAAATATATTATAATTACTGCAAAAATTGATAATCATTTTCAAATTATGCTGATATAATTTTGAGATTTCTTTTCTACTATATATCTCTCATTGTCTTAAACAAATTCTTTTGAGATGTATATTTCGTTCATTAAAAATTACAAATATAAACATTCGAATACTTTCGTTTCCACTATATATTTCTGATTATTAATATCTATATTAATATTATAGATTTAATATTTTTTTGAAAAAGATATATATTTTAATCTTTCTAACTAAATTATATAGAGATAATAAAAATATATAATAGAAATGATAAAAAAAATATATTTATTATATATAGATAAAAGAGATTGGAAAATTTAAAAAATTATTAATATATTAAAACAAAAAAAATAAAATATATCATATAACAAAGAGAAAGGGAATAAAATAGAGATAAAGAAAATGAAAGAGAAAGATAGTTCATATATCGCTAGGTCAGAGCGCTGTTAACGTAAGTGAAACAAGTCGATTGACCTATGGTACAATCGAAAACATGTATGATCGATAAAGCATGTAATCTAGAAACATTTTCTGTGAAAATTGTTATATAGTTAGAAAGATTTATTTCTTATAGAAGACGAAATATATATCAGATATATATATCAATTTTAAGTACATCGTAAAATAAATATCTAAGCAGGTGATTTTTGCGGGTGATTAGCGCCATATCCTACAATGGACCAATCAGCTGCTTGGTAAACCGCCGTAAAAGCTCGAATCTGTCCGCAGACGAATGACAACAAAAGAGGCTGATAGAAGTCGCGCGCGAGACAGTGGATTTTTTCACAATTCCGCAGAAAATTTGCGGTTTTTTCCATTTTGTTGCTCGCCGCGAATAACATCGTTTTGGTTGTAGTGAAAGTGTCAAGGAATATGAAGAGAAGAAATGTCGAGTGCGGTAAGCTTCGGAGGCCCTTGAAACGCAACAAGCTCACCGAGGGAATCTACGGAAGGTAAATTTTCGCCGCCATATGTCTTCTCTCATTGGAATAGCTAATTTTAAAAATAACCAAAAATCTAACGAATCATCTCTTGAAATACTTTTGAACTATTAATCAAATATTGTTATATTTTTCAATTTATGGAGTGTAAAAACTTCTATGATGCTTTGTATCAGTATGTGATTGTCGACCGCTTTCCAGAAACTGTGTGATATACTTGACATTTACTAAAACCTTGACCATGTGTGCTTGTTTTGAAAATAATTTGTTAAATTATTTTCTTGAAATTGTTTTTTAATTATATGTTTTTTATATTATATTTTTTTACTTAATTTGTAATATAGTTTTTTTACACATAATTGTATAAATTTATAAATATTATGAATTTTAGTTTATTTTTTTTTTAACATATTAATTTATGTTATATTATCATAATTATGTAATTAAAATCATTTGTATAATTTTATATTTTAAAGTTTTTATTTCGTTTTGTTTGAAAATATATATTTTGTAATGTTTGTTTTTTTTAAATATTTTTTATTAAAAATATTTCAGTATATATAATAATTGTAGATATTTCAAAACTAATGATTCAATATTTATATGTATTATTTTGTTTGTTTTATAATAGAATATAAAGAATAATGAAATAATATTTTTTATTTCAGTACATTACTTTATTTAAAATTTCTTCTACTATGGGCCATGGTAATTTTGGCAGACTTCATTTTAGAATTTCGATTTGAATTTTTATGGCCATTTTGGCTACTACTCAGAAGTGTTTACGATTCTTTTAAATATCAAGGCTTGGTAAGTAATAAGCAAAGAAAATTTATATAATACATATATTTAATTTTAAAATGTAAATTATGTTTTCAGGCCTTCTCTGTATTTTTTATTTGTATTGCTCTTACATCAGATATGATTTGTTTCTTTTTCATACCAGTACATTGGTTATTTTTTGCTGCTAGCACTTATGTTTGGGTACAATATGTTTGGCATACAGGTAAATATAAATTTTTTTCTTTTAAATTATTTTGATAAGAAATAATTATAATAAAAATAATGTATAAATATATATGTAAAATAGATAAAGGTGTGTGCCTACCGACTGTGATGCTATGGTTACTATTTCTATATATAGAAGCAGCAGTTCGATTAAGAGATTTACGACATATGCCTTTTCATTTGGATCTCTGTCGACCATTTGCAGCACATTGGTATATATTTTTTTCTTATTACATCTTTATTCATATTTTAATAAACAGAACTTGAAAAATATAAAAAAATGAGTTTAAGAATTAGAAATTAACAATTTAACTAATAAAGAAATAATAATAATAAATTGTTAGTATATATAAAAGTAAGATTATTATAATTAAAACAAAAATATGGAACTTATTGTCAAATAATATATAATTATAATTAAAACAGAAATTATTAAAATTTATTATTACTATATTTAATAAATAAATAATAAATAATATCAACATAAAAGTAATAATAAAAATTTTAAGATATAATTTTTTTTAGCATTGGTTATCCTGTAGTTACATTAGGTTTTGGCTTTAAGAGCTACATCGGCTACAGAATGAGACAGGTAAATTTATAAATATCAATTATTTTGAGATTGATTTTATATATGAATTTTTTTTTTTTTTCAGAGAAAACAAAAAGATGTAGCAAAAGAAAATGAGTTCTATTTACAACTATTGCAGCAAGCACTGCCCTTAGAGCAACAAACCTCTACTACAATACAACCAATACAAGTTTCATCACAATCTCATATTACTACATTAGAACAACATGTTAAATCACAAAATAATAAATTAAATTCACAATGTAATCCAAGTCCTGAAAAAAGTAGAGGTAGTTTGTATTTATTTTCAACTTTAATATATTTATAATATTAAAAGTAAAATATAATTTAATAATTAAATATATTATAGGAAACAGTAGTAATTCCGTAGAAACAGGTATACAAAATGGCAGTTTGCATATAGGTACACAAATTACATCAACAAATCAAAATGTAACAACAAAAAATAATCACAGAAAATCTTTAGATAAAGGTGAGAAACAAGAAGAACAACACAATAAGCATAATGTAACAAATATATCACAATCTGATAAAAATGATAAAAAATTTATACATGCAAATGGAAATACTATTAATCACAATGATATACAATTTATTGAAAGAATTGGGTAAGTAACAATACATTTGAAATTAATTAATTATACATCATATAAATTATTTTGAATATAATCAAATTTTGTACTTATATATATTTTTTATCTATTTTATCTATTTTATAATATAATAAAAAATTTATTAATATTTTGAATGAAAATTACAGATCTGTCAATGATTTTGATACAAATGAAATAGAAAGAGATAAATTTATTAAAAGCGGAAATTGTAGTCATACAACATTAAAATCACAAACTAATGGTTCTGTAACAGGAAAATGGAATAATATAAAAGAAAATCGAGAATCATCTTCGACTATTAATAATCAACGTGAGCGAAAAACTCGTCAACTTAAAGTTACAGTTGATAATATAACTGAACAGCAAAAACAACAAGATGAATATTGCCAAAGGTATATTATTTATATCATTTAATGAATCAATAAAAAAATAATTTAGGATTATTTTACAATAGAACTTCATTTATATGAATCTGATGGGGGATAAACATTTCATATAAGTTCCGAATAAGTTCATATAATAGAAGTTCATCGATTACTCTCAATACTTTTAACTTTTCGTTCAAATAATCAAAATTCAAATGAATGAATTTAATCATACATATAGCTTATTTTTTGGATTTTATAATATATTAGCTTTTTGTTATATATTACATCTTTGTTTTCATTCATGGCAGATGATCATATAATTGGAGTGACATGATCAATATTAATAATAAGATAATAGCAACTTAATTATTCACTTAATTGGATATTGATGAAATTTTCGTTCCGATAAATGGAGTTTTATTATTATGTTTTCTATATTTTTAATTTTTGTTTTTGTATTAAATTGAAATTTAATATAATGTACATTTATATTTTTCTATCTCATTTTTTTATTAAAAAAATTTTATTTATTAAATGAATTTAATTTTTTTTTTTTTTTTATTAAATCGAAAAGCACAATTATTATATTATCAAGTTTTTTCTTTAGTGTAATATAATATCATTTAAATAGGTTACTGATGTGTCGCAGGCTTGAAGCTGACATAAAACGTTTGAAATCAGATCTGCAATCCAGTCGACAATTGGAACAAGAACTTCGTTCTCAAATAAGTTCCTTACAAAGTGGAGAACGCCAAGCTAAGGGTGATATACAACAACTTCAGCATGATAATGATCAATTACAAAGCAAGTATGTATAGATAATGGTATTACATTATAATGGTATCTACATTATTAAAATTAAATTAATAATAAATTTCTGTACTATTAAATAATTATATATAAATATATCTTTATATGAATAGATTACATGGATTAGTAACAGCTCGTCAATTAGATAAACAAACAATGTCGTCGTTGGAAAAACGAATTGCTGAAGAAAGAAAACAACGTACTGCTTGCGAAGCATCTTTGGTTTCTGAAAGGCGAGCACGACGAGCTGCAGAAGAAGCACGAATCCCACCTCCGCCTCCGCCACTTGTTAGACAAGAATGTACAGATATTTGTAAAAGTCGTAGAACACAAATGGAACAAGATCTCAAAAATTTGCGGCGAGAGCTTAAAACGAAAGAAGATAGGTAAGAATTTTGAAATAATAATAAATCATATATAAAAATAAATAGATAATAAAATTTTTAAAAATATTTTTTGCTAAAACTTAAATTTATACTAAATTAAATTTTCACAAACTAATACATTGAATGTTAGCAAATATACTAGTAAAATTTACAAGTGATAACATTTATAGTTTTGTAAATACAATTATTATTTAAATATATAAAGTGTTTCTTGATGAACTTGAAATATTGAAATTAATAATGGTTAATAAATTATAAAATATTTAATATTAATTATGATATTGTTATGATATAATGTTTCAAGTTTAATATACAATAACAATATCGATAAAATACACACTGCTAATAATTATACTTTCTTTTTTATTGAAGATTCTAATTCTATTAGAGAAATTTTTTTAAAATATTTTTTTTATAAATAATAGTTTAAAATAATTTATACATTAACAAATAAATATTTTTTTCTCAATATTATTAATTTAAAAAAAGATATGTGAATATATTTTATTCTTTTTTTATCTGAAAATTTAATTTTAATATAAATGAAGAAGTATATTAGAAGTTTAGCATTCAATGTGTTAATATTATATTTTCGTATTGTGAATTCATAAAATTATTATTTATATATATATATATATATATATGTATTTAGATGCAACACACT
>NW_006263343.1:229469-233965 GCF_000469605.1 Apis dorsata
GTAAGGAAAATCACAAAGAATCTGAAATTTTACTTGGTGCATTAAATGCGCTACAAGATAAAACTGCGCATTTAGAAGATAGTTTAAGTGCAGAAACGCGTATAAAACTTGATTTATTTTCTGCACTTGGTGAAGCCAAGCGACAATTAGAAATCAGAGAAAGTAAGTAAAATTTAATTTCAATTATTATTCTTTAATATTTTGATAATTAATTTAAATACAGATTTTTCAAATATATTTTTATTTAAAATACTTTTTTTTAAATATTTTTAAAATATATTAAATTAGAATAAAATATATATTTTGTGTTAAATTAGGTTTAATTAGATCTCAAGAAAAAGAAATTGAAATATTAAAAGCAAAAATAGCCCAAGATTTAGCTGTGATGCCACAAGATACATTTGGACCTGCGCCAACATGCACGACATCTAAGCTTCGATTAAATAATGAAGTACGAGTTACAGGTACAAAAATACGTTCAAATGAAAGTCCCTGTCCAGGGTGTACAGTGTCAAATTTAGATCCAAATGCGACAGCGTATACACCCAAGAATTCCCTAATAGCATCTACCGAAGCTTGAAAAAAACAATTTTTGGCCATATTAGGGCTTCAAAAAATTGATTATATATATTTCATAAACATGTTTCAGTCTGTTTCTCAATGGAAGTTTAAATACAAACTTAAGTTTTATATATATATATATACTTGTTTTATTGAGATCTAATTTTTAAATTTCAGGTAATAAAATATTAGATCTTTTTAACACTTATAACATAAAGTATGTGTGTAATATTTGCTTAACATAGCTTATGCTATAAATTTGTTAAATTTCATAATAAAAGATATCTTTTATAATGTCTTCCATGGGAGGCTTCTAGAAACATGTTTTATATTGTATTTGTCACCTGAAGTAATACAACATTATTAACTACTTATGACCATGGAACGTAACTAAATTATAAAATATTTAAAAATTAGTTACGTTCTATTAAACATGCTGTAGGTTGATCTAAGAGGTATCTTTTTGGTACTTATAAAAGATGTATTAAGAAAATTAATAAAATGAAACAACAATGACGCAACAATGCGTAATCTAGTTATTATAATCGATTATTAAATTTTAAATTAAATATTATTTCTATTTAGATTGTAATATTTGATAAATTTATTGTTGATGTTTAAAAAATTATATTTTACTAATTTTTTATTCGAATTATATCGATTTTCACACCACATTTTCTATTAAAAATACGATATGTATAACTATAAAAAAAATAGAAAACAATATAAATTGGATCGATATAATGAATATTTTTTATTTCCTATAAAATAGAAAAATTGAAAATTTAATCTATTTGATCCTCCTACAGCATATGCCTAAATCTATGACGACTTGTTATAGACACAAATCTTATTCAAGTCGTAATCCGAAGCTAGTCCAGCATACAATTGTATTTAATGTCTTTGGCAAATGAAGCCATTTTAAGTCATGTGATCATCCAAAACCAGCCATTAATATACATTGAAAAACCTGCCGTTATCATTCGAAAGAATTGTAAATGTCGAAAACGCCAAATTCATTTTGAAATAATCATCAACGTATTGATATTCTCTCATTTCTATACGTTTTTTATATTTTTTGAATATAATCTTTTAATTTTTTAGAATGGTAAAATTGTGTATTGGCTTTCGAACGGTATGAAATAAGTATTAATATTTCATATTTTTTCGAAATATGTACAGTGTTTTATATAATAGATAGAAATTTTGTAAAAAAATTTTAAGTTAAGTATATTATAATTGGTAATGAAAATGATGGAAAACATAGATCTTTTTACTTTAAAAATTTGACTCATTTATATAATGAGTTTCAAGAGATAAAGTAATGTAATGCCACGTTTATTTATATACTAAACAATTAAATCGTTTATAATTAGATAGTTAAATCAATTTTCAAATCAAAATTCTAATTTTTAATAACATTATTAATATTCTAATTATATAATATTTAGTAATTTGAAGAAATAAAATGAAAAATTTTTTTTAAATTTTCCCATAAACGTCTTCCTTTCATATATTTGATAGATATTGAACATAATATATCCTTTTTATAATATAAGAAATTTCATTCTTATTAACCAATGATAATATAATTTAGTAAAAGTTGATTACTAATGAAGGTATATGACATACTGCTTATGTGATACATCAGTTCTCATTGATTTTATACTATTTTATATTATTTTTTATATATTTAATTTCTAGATGTAATATCTAAAAACATTAAATTTATTATTTTTTTTTAATAACTTTTAAAGATAATTATTAATACAGAATTATAGAATATTATAGAATTATAAAAATATTTAATACAAAATGGTGTGTATGTGAGAATTAGTAATTAATATTTGAATTTCTAAAAAATAATTATTTTTCATTTTGTATTTTGTTCATTGATGAAGTTTTAAAAGACTAATAATAATAGAATATAATATATATCATTATGCTATTTCCTTTGAGATATGATAAAATATCTTCATGCAAAAAACAACAGATATTTTTGAAGAAAGTTGGCATTATATATAAAAGATGATGATGAAGATATGATTTTTATGTATTCTTTAAATCCGCTAGAAAGCCAGTACCTTCTTGCTTCAATGAACATTATTTAACGACTGGTTGATATCATAAAAGTCATTCTTCCATGATTGTATATATAAAGCACTGTCATGACAATTTATTAATAACATAGTGGATCATGACCAACTAGTCAAGTGGATTTCTATAAGCACAAATATTTATTAGATATCTAATATTCATTTAATATTTTTGTCTTTATTTGAAAAAGCAATAACAATTTTTTTTTTTTTTTTTTCATATATTAAATTTGAAAATTTCATATTCTCATTAAATTATTGAGTTCATTAATTAATTTCTTGGATGATCCACGTATTATAATTGCTAAATATTAATGCACAATGCATATGTTACGGGTACTTTTCAATTTACACGATAATTGTATTCAATTGTAAGCAATTGTTTTGTTTAAATATTTATATAAATTGTTTTAAAAATTACGATTTATTTATGATTTAATATTGATTTACAAGATGAATATTATGTTAAAAATATGGATAAAAATAATTTTTGCTTAAAAAATTAAAAGCATATCAATACAAAAGTCGTGTAACTCTGAGAAAACCTTTGTTTCATTTGTTATTTTAATATGTATAAACAGTGCTACTTTTTTTTCATCTTTAAATTTATGTAAACAATTGAAGGATTTATAATACAAATGATCCTTGTTTATTGAATTTCAATCATAAAGTTCATTTTATGATTTGTTTAAATATAGTTCTTTTGTAATAATTATAGATAATATCAACAGCAATTGTATAATATGTTTCGTTAATGAAAAGTTAAGTCTATTGAACAAAAATTAAAGATACTAGAATATTTTTTTATTCTTCTAAAAAAAAAAAATAATAAAAACTGAAAGGTCGTTTTTATTATAAACCCTTTAATTTTTAAAATTTTATAATTCACTGATGTTGACTTACATTAAATAGAGGGATAATATGCTTACTTTAAAATATTAATGCATCTTTATATTAGATTTATAAAAAGAATGATACAGTTTATGATCATATGCATAAAACTTTCAAGATATTCCCTCAATAATTATCATCTAGTATGGAAATTTATTTTATGTTTAAGATTTTTTTTAGTTAAGATCAATCAGACTTGTGTCTATGTCAACTTGTATCATTATGTGCATAAGCCTTTATAATGTAATGAAACAGTGTAAATAATTACTTAAAATAGACTAAACACAAAAAGAAATTTACAGAAATTGTATGGGCACTTGCGTAGCATAGTCAAAACATTATATGAAGTTTATTAATTTATTTTAAGTAAAAACTTAAAACTTGTTCTTTTAACTCATTTATGATTATAATCTTTCATATTAATTAATTTTTTTTATAAAACAGACAAATTTTTTTCATGAAATTGAAAAAAAAGTCAAATTAAAATTGAGTACTATAAAAATTTATCATTATTTTGTAATAGTAGCAAAAACGAATTAAAAATATTGTCTTATATCAAATAAAGTAAATATTACAAGTAAGTAATTTGTAAATGATATTTTAACTGGAATAAATTTATCTACAATAGAATGTTATTCTATCTATATAAGAAAAATATTATATAAAACAGATAAAAAAGATACTGAATTTGATGTTATCACCTTTTTATGTAATACATGTGTGATTAAATGTAACACATTATATAAAAAAAGAAATAGAATAATATTTCAAATACAAAACATAAATGAGTTAATTTGATAAGAAAAACGTAAAATGTGTTGTATGACAAATAGAAATATTTTTTAAAAAGGGAGTTTTTTTTTTTCTTTTTCTCTGTCTGTCTGTCTGTCTGTCTCTCTCGCTCTCTCTCTCTCTCTCTCTCTCTCTCTCTCTCTCTCTCAAAATATC
>NW_006263343.1:234115-238812 GCF_000469605.1 Apis dorsata
ATGTTAAGTACCTGATCAGGAAGTGCTGTAACGATTGCGATTAATATACTTATTATGGATTTAATTCAACTATAAGGCTGGTTTCGTAAATATATTCTTATTATTTAATTCACTCATATTGTTTGTATTAAGTTAATGTGATATTTTATGAACAAGTACACATGCACATGACTTGACACATACATTCATATGCATGCTGTACTGTACATGTTCGTTTAATTTTCATAGCATATACACGTACATTTAATCTTTTGGAAACCAAAATTTGAGATTAATTATTTATGCATTATATGTAGTATAAATTTTATGAAGAGTGCTTATAACCCAGTGTGACTGCATAATAATTATATTTAACAATTTTTAAGAAATCGCGTTTAATATATATTTTATAGTAAAACTTTGATGACAATAAGAATATATTGTTTTTGTTATGGATTTAAGTATTTCAAAAGAAGAATAAAATATGATAAATTTATTACAAATATTAAAATAATTAATATAAAAAAAAGTACTTCTTTTTTTAATGTAAAAAATAAATTCATTTGAAATAGATTTATATATATTAAATTAAATTTATAATAAAATGTTACATTGTTATATGATTATGTTACATTGTTATATTTTGCAACATTATTTTGAAATATGCATATATATACAGGATGGGTCAAATAAAATTTTACAATTTGTTTTCTCAAAAATCAATGAAAATTGATTTAATTTTAAGTCCTTTTTCTAAAATCTTTAAATTTGAAGCTTTCTCCTATTAAAATAATGCATGTCTTTCTTCATTTAAATAAAAAAAGAAAAATTAATATTTTCTTTGATTCCTGAGAAAATAAGTTTTAAAATTTTATTTAAACTACTCTGTATAATAAAACAAAAATAGATAATCATTCTTTTTTATTACATAATTATAACTAAAAACTACATGAAATAATGAATAATTATTTATCAGTAGTGAAGAATAATATAATCTAATAAAAAAAGATAATATTTTAAGAATATACATATATATTCATATCATGAAATTCTAATGCTATGTATATTTTTTTTATAATTTCTGATTAATTATATTTTGATAAATTAATTACAATTTGAGTAATTTTCATTAATATAATATTTAAATATGTATTTTTAATTAAATTTTAACTAAATTTAAAAAATAATTGAATTATTTACTTTCATCTAGATATCTTTAAGTGCGTTAAAATAATAGAATTGAGTTTTATGGAGTTCATATGTTTAATGATTAAAATTTTTTTTATTAAAATATAACAAAAAGTACTTGTTTTATGTTTATAAAATTTTATAAATAAATGATTATAAAAAGCGAAATGCTAAATATTCATAATAATCCTTTGGAAAACATACATATACAGAATCATGTAATGTACTTGTATATGCATCTAATACGTTAATGTAATTCTGTTTCTATGATATTATGCAATTTTTATAAATCAATAATAAATTTGTAAAAATAAAATATTATTAAAATAGAATCATTTAAATGATTATAAAATATTTTTCTTTTAATCTTATTATTAACATACGTATGTTTGATAAAAAAGAAATAGAAATTAAAAAAATTTATTATTTTAAATAGTTTTATTAAAATTTTTAATTTAAAATTAAAATTAATATCTTCTCATAAGGAAATGAGACATGTAAAACTGATACAATATTGCGAAGATATTCATTATTATTAAATGAAACGATAAAAAAAGATAAAGATGAAAAAATGATTAAAAAATGTATTTTATTAAAAATGATATGCGTCATGATTGTGTGAGTGATATTAAGAAAAAAGATTTTTTGAAAGTAATTTTACGAAACATTAAATTTAAAACATGCAACCATTATTTTCTATAATTATAATAATATTGCAAACATATATTCAAAATATTTCTTTAAATTGTATTTCTCTGATAGACTATGTATAATTGATAAACAATTTTTTTTTTAATAGAAATAGATGTACAAATATTCATTGTATCAATTGTTAAAAAATTAGAAATAATGTAATCTTTTTTCTCTTATTTTAAATAATTTTATATATTTTTTGTAGCGCGTTTCTTTTTTTTTGTTATGTTTTCGATAT
This sequence comes from Apis dorsata, assembly GCF_000469605.1. Lineage (NCBI taxonomy): Eukaryota > Metazoa > Arthropoda > Insecta > Hymenoptera > Apidae > Apis > Apis dorsata. Next base: position 236,214 of record NW_006263343.1, read on the forward strand.
TCGACCATGCATTCGTTTTTCTTTTTCTTCTAATTTAGTATTAAGATAATTTTAAAAATTAACGATATATATTTTTAAAAAAGTATATACCTACAAAAAAAAATGGCTATAATTTTGATCTCATAATGTAATGACAATGCACGCAAATGCCCTTTTCTTCTTATGCATTCATATTAAAGAGAAAAAAAAATAGAAAAGAAAAAAATTTTTAACATTCTTCGTCATCTTTCGATTTTCAATTATTTAAATCATTTCAGTTTAAAATAATCCGTATAGATATCCGTATTATTAAAATTCGTCTAGTCTGTATGAATGTGCGTAGTTCATTAATAATCAAGTGGAATATTTTTACAATTTATTTAAATGAATTTTACAAAAGATATTTCTTCGAATTTTTCTGTCACTCGCATAAAAGATATTAAAATGAAACTATCTTGCTCAAAAAAGACGAGAATTTAAAACAGAAATTTAATTTTTGCGTAATTTCTATATATGAAAAAAAAAATTTTCTTACGTGTATACAAGTACACGTGTTAAGTACTTATATGGTTGTTTACTTTTTTTTATTCGTATACCTTTTTATAATAATATATTCCGATTACTACGGAAGTAAATTTTTCTATATTTTTATGTCAATAGTTCAATTATTTTTTTTTTTTTTAATAAAAAATACACATCATTTTTATAAAATTTCATATTGCTTTCCCAAATACTGTTGTAGAAAACAAAATTATTTTTTTCAAATGAGTTTTTAAATAGTTTTTCATTATCATGATTTCTAAATTGTTAAAAAAAAAATTTTTTAAAATTTGATTCATTTCACTTTTAATCATTGCTCTTATAATGTTTTACATTCTTGTTATATAATAATGGAATGATTAATAAATGATTAAATAATTTATTGGGAAAGATTTCATTTTATTTTTAATTGCAGCACAGTGAATTACAATTTGAATATTCGTGCATATTTAAAAACTCAAATGTTTCATAATATTTTCATACGTAATAAATATGATATTTTAGTATGCAAAAAAAAGTACTATCAATCTTGTTATATTTTTTGTAAATAATTCTATATTTTCCTTTATGCTACATAAGATTTAAAAAAAAAAAAGGAAAAAAAATAGGTACTTCTTGGTATTGGTACTTAATGACTTTTCATTGTGTACCGACATTTATACGATAGAATATTAAAATAAATATTGTAAAATGACACGTGTATAATTTATATATTATAATTAATATGATTAAATTTTCACGTGTACATATGAAACATCGTTATTTCATAAATTTTCTACCTCACCTGTTGTTTTGTATAAGAAAACAAAAAATAATTAATGTTAGTAAAAATTGTAATTGAACTGTTATTTAAATACTTTCAACGTGATCAAAAATATTGAGACAGAATATTTCCGTAAATGTTATTCTTCTTAATTACAATAGTTGTTTTCGCATTAATAAAAATAAGAAAATTTATAAAATTATTATTCTTTTATTCCATATTATCTCTGCAAAGAAATTATTTAATTTTATAATGTATAAAATTGAATTTTCAACATTTCATGAATAATTGTATTTTTTTTTGTTCTCATTAAATTAAATTAAAATATTTCAATATAAAAATATATTTATAATATATTAATTTATGAATGTTTATAATTATTTTAATCTTATGACTTTTAGTTTCTATTATTTATATTTTATTCTATTGATTTAATTGAAGTATAAATATGTTTTTAAAAAAATCTTCTTTTATTAAAAAGAGATTACTAAATATTTTGATCTAAATGAATTATATGCATTAATAATAAAAAGAAAAAAAAGATCATTATATATATCAAACGCAAAATTGATAACATTGCAATAAGAAAATTAGGTATTTTAAAAATTCTGTCTATTCTTTATTTCTTTATCTAAGTATTTATCTAAGTATTATTAATTATTTATTTATCTAAGTATTTTTTAAAAATACGTAAGTATAAATTAATAAATTATTTTAATGTGAAATAAAATTTTGTTTTTGTTTTTTTCCTAATCATTTATATTAAACTATTTGTCTGAATTTATGAGAAAAAATTCATTAAATTCAAATGCTTTTCCAAATTATTTTAAAAATAATTATGTACGACTTTTTTTTATTTATTGAAACAGAAAATAGAATGTATGAAAACTTATTAATAATTTTAGTAATATAATTTCAATAATAAATAAACATTCTTTTTATAATTTGCAAAATTTTCAAAGACATTGAATTTATGATTTTTAAATTAAAATTTTTATTTAATGAATAAAAATTTTTTTTAATAAATTATATATACAAATGTGCATAATAAATATTTTTATTTTTTTTTTTTACTTCTAATTTGTAATGTGATAACAATATTAATATTTTTATATTTTATTATTTAATTAAAATAAAAAAATATTTTCCAATTTACAATATTTCAAATATATATAAAATATTATAATTATATTATTTGCATTTAATATATATATGTTATTATATGTAAGTAATTTTTATTTCTGTAATAATATTCTGAATGAATATTATTGTCAATAATTTTAATATCATTAATTAAATATATTTAAAAAATATTTA
>NW_006263343.1:239289-242664 GCF_000469605.1 Apis dorsata
TTTTATTATATGTAATAAGAATTTATTGTAGTTACAGATACTCATTCATCTTTATATATACACATACACGCACAAATAAATATTAAAAACTTATAAATAAAAGTATTTTATATAAATGTAAATAATTTTTTATTTAATATATATATTACATGGATTTTTTTTAGAATTTTTTTATATTTGTTTATTTAATACATGTACAAAATAAATTTTTTAATATTAAAAAAAAAAAATAATAATATATCACGTTTAATTTTTAACAATTCATTTTTGCATATTATAAAAAATTATTTACATTTAAAATAAAGAATAAATTATATAGAATATTTATTAATTATAAAAAATATTAAATTTGAATTTGTATTTGAAATCATAAAATTTTAACAATTGCAAATAATGATATCCATTCTATTATATTTCTAAAATATTAGTTAATATTTTTCAATATTTTATAACACATAACATAGTTTTAATTGTAATATATGATTTTTTTTAAATTATCTTATTTTTTAATCTTCTGTATTTTTAGATTTTACTTCATTTATAATTCCTTCTTCCAAAAATTTAATATACAAAGGATCTTGTTCAGCAACAACATATGAAAGTATAGCTTTCATATAATAATCTGACATTAATTCAATATTTCTTATAACAGTAGAAAGAAGATGTGCTTTTTCCACATATATACCTATGAAAAAAATTTAATCAATTAATTAATTTAATCAATTAATCAATTAATTAAATTTAATCTTGAAATAATATTTGCTTTTAAAATTATAATTTAAATTTTTTAAGACAATTATATAAATTTGAAAGAAATTCAAAATTTTTCTTTTTAATATTTATCATAAAATAAATATTTCATATTTCATAAATTATTTCATATTTTATTTTAAAGAATAAATAGTTAAAATAAAAAATAAGAAGATAAATCTTAAATTTACCTGGAGTTTCAAACATAAGATATGCAAAATGAACATGGAGATAATAATAGGATGGTTGGTAATGTAAATATATTCTAAGTTGAGAAGCAGATATATTAAACTTTTTAGCAATTACAGCAGTTCCAGTTTCTCTTATATTTTTTAATAGAGGAAGATGAAATGCATTTAATTCTCTAATAGATCGAATCTTTTGAAATGGAAGTGCTATTAATTTTAGTGTATTTGGTTGTCCATCCCATTTCAAATCATTTACTATTATAAATCCAGTTTTTTCATCTTTATCCTCATATACAATTTTATCTTGTTCTGCTTTATGTTCCAAAATATTATATATCCACTAGAAAAAAATAAAAATTTAATCCTTTAACTTAAATCTTCAATAAAAGTAATTTTCAAATTAAATTTGTATTAAATATTAAATTATTAATAATATTATAAATTGAAAACTTAATATTAAAATTATATATTTATAATTTTAATATAAAAATATTAAATAAATTTTTACTATTTTAATTAAAAATATTCTATATTTTTTACAAACGTACCTCTATAGAAAAACTAGTTGATTCTATATATGGAAGAGTAATTTTTTGATAAAGTTCATAAGTTTCATCTATAATATGAAGTTCTTTCCTTTGAAATTTTTCGATATGTTTTTCTGTTGCAGGATGTATTATTGTTGCATTTATACCTTAAATAATATAAAAATTTTCTATAATAAAAAAAGAAGAAAAAATATATTGTTAGGTTATAAATTCACTGCAATATACCATTAAATTTTTTAAGTGGAAAACACTCATAATTTCCATATATATCATTATTATAAAGTTTATGAAAAACTGTGTCTTTATTAAATAATTCTGTCATTGATTGTTCATCGTCCGAAAAATTTTGTTTTTCTAATATGATAACAGCAGAATCTTCAAATCCTTTGAAAACACCTTCTATACATATTTGTTTTCTCATGCAATTATTTTGTAATATCCTTTTTATATTGAATATAGATGAGCAGAATTCTGTTTCATGTATACTATTGACATTTTTGGATGTATTTTCTATTTGTATTTTAGCTTTTTTCGTTGGTGGACATTCATCCGCACTATTGTTAGAAGATATTTCCGCCATTGTTGATGACATTCTTTCAAACAATTCTCACTGTAACTTCAAAAATTATAAATCTAAATAAAAAATATTATAAATAAAAATTTTTTAACTATTTTTCTTTTTATTAAATTAATAACTTTCTATTTATACTATCATTTAATTAAGTAATATTCTTAGATTATATAAATAAAAAAATAAAAATCATCTAATTTTTGTTGTTTATTCATAATGTTTAAATGCATTATTGTTTATATTTATTATATATATTGTAAAAATAATTTATTGTAATTATGTTTAATTCATATGTAAATTCAATTCGCCAATAGTATAAATATATATATATTTATACTTATATATATATATATGATATATCTACGGGATCCACAGATTGAGTACAACTGTTATATATGTGTACATATATAGATTTTAGATATAAACGAGATCTAAACACGGTGGCGAAGATCCAAAGCAGAAACTTTATCTTTTGGTAACCTTCGTAAGATTATTAAAGACGAACATTAGAAACGATCTACTACGTGAGCTAAGAGGTTAATAACGATGCTACAAGTAGATGATAGAAAGGTAAAACATCTATTCATTTCCTTTCCCTTTCATTTTATCCTTAAATATTAATTCGTACTAAAAAATCATAAATTTTTGTTATAATTTAATCTTAATATTTTTATATTTTTTCTTGTATATTAAGTACTTTCAGATTATGCGTAATAAATAATGTATTTTTGGTATTTTTATGTGTAAAAAATTATTTTTATACATATTGAGGTTATGTATTTTTTTAATCATTATGAATTATTATTTATGTGATTCAATTATTCTTTTCATTTTTTATATAAGATTATAATGGAATTATATTATTTTTCAAATATCAAATTTATTACGATTTTCTTTGATTATGAATAAAATAAAATCTAAATTATTTAAATCGTAATATCGTCAGAATTGTAAATATAAATGCAAATTAATAGAAATTAATAATTTATTTATAAATATATTTCTCTTATAAAATAGAATAGAATAGATAATTATCTATGATTATCACAAATTATATCATAACGAAATCTAAAATTAAAAGCTAAATACATAATTTCAATATTGTGCAAAATAATTTATATTTGTTATAATTATTTAATAAATTAAAATATAATTAAACATTATAATAACATTATAAAAATTATATAAATATTTTTGTTATATTGAAATAAAATATATCAAATGTAGTTCTTATACTCTTCACAGCATTATACATCGTAAGTTATAAAAATAAAAACATTAAAAATAAAAATTTCTAAAAAATAAAAACTAAAAAGAT
>NW_006263343.1:242879-243110 GCF_000469605.1 Apis dorsata
TAAAATTACCAATTGAAAAAGAATATTCTCTCCCCTTTCCCCTTCTCAAGATCATTTATTTCTTTAACATATCGTGTTCTAATATTATATGTAAATATATATTATTAAGTGATATGTATTACATATATATTATTAAATTACTAATAAATTTACAATTTAAATTTAATGAATAAAAAAATATTTTTTATTCTAAAATTTTAATATTTATAATGTTATTTATTTTTAAAAGAA
>NW_006263343.1:243336-253862 GCF_000469605.1 Apis dorsata
TTTTATATATCTATATATATATTTTCAAAATAAGAAATTTCAAAATGCAAAATAAAAATGATCAGAAGTATAATTTTTCAATTGATTTTCATTTTTTATTCGAATTAGATAATATTTAAATTTTATCTTAATTAAATTTCATCAAACAAAATCTATTTTCTAATATAAGATAAAAGATATGTATAAGAAAAAATAAATAATCATTATTAAAATTAAATTATTAAAAATTAATTAAAATATTAAATTTATAAAATTAAATTATTATTAAATATCGCTTTTAATAATTCAAAGAATGAGATTATTTTCCTAGATTTATTATATACAAAAAACTTTTTCTTGGCTATGGACATACGATAGAACATTATTTCTCCTTGTGATACGTTTATTACGCAAGATTATGTGGGATAGTCTGCGGTTATGCTTTATTAGACTGCAGAAGATGCGAGGCTTACTTTTGTAAACATGTGTGATATATACAATATTTCGTTTGCTACTTTATACGTATGAATTATTATACATTATGGTTAGTTTAATATTATCGGCAATATATAATAATATTGCAAAACAATCAATATCGATTTTAAATGTTCAACTGTCTATTATAGGCATATCTTTGTTATATATATATAATTCGAATTGTTTCTTCAAAATAATAATAAAAAGATTTGAGTATATATACATATACATTTTTGAGTATATATTTATTTTTTAATTCTAAATATCAATAACTTTTAATTTCATCTTAATTCTTATTGGAAAGTTTGAATATTTCAAATTATCGCATCATATCGTTAATGGAAGATCTAGAAGTCAAGATTTATCTCGTTGTTTGATAACCTTTTTATTTTATCATTTTTATTAATCATTTTATTGATAATGCAGACTATATCAATTTATATATTTTTTATATAAATATGTATTTTCAGTCTTTCAGCTAATGACATTTCTATGACGAAAAAAATTCTAAAAATCTTGATAGAATAATTATTTCTTATTTTTTAATTTAATTTAATTATCTATTTTGATTTCTTCATAATTTTATTGCTTTTAATAATTTAAGACTTCTTTTATGAAAAAAATAAGAATTTTGAAACATAATATAAATAAAAAATATTAAATTAAAAATTGTTTATATATCAAGAAACAAAGAATTATTTGATTCATCGATATAAAATGGGTTGATTGCTTTCAATATATTAATCGATAAAGTAATAACAGTATAAGTAAAAATAAACAATAATTCAAAAACAAATTATTTTCTTTCTTTTAACATACATAATTTTTTTTATATTATCGACATTAGTATTGTTCAGAATAATTAAGATAAATTATTTTATTATTATTATTATTAAAAAAGAATCTAAAAAAAAAATAATATAAATATAATACAATAATATAATATAAATTCATCTATTTTTATATTTTTATATTTGTAAATTTTGATATCATGATTAAATTCTAAAATAAGATCATATACATATATCATTATTGCTTCTACTTATATGTATCACTAATCGAATATTTGTAATTATTAATCTTAAATCAGAAAATATGTATATATATAATATGCAATCATAACCGTTATTAAAATATAAAAAAATATATACAAAATTAGAATTTTTACAAATTTAAAATTTTTAATAATTATTGTATTAAAAATATAGTTTCAACAAAACGTTACACAAGAATTCAAGTTAAAGAATTTTATATATATAATTACTATATTATATAACATGCAATCATGAAAATTCAAATTGATACATTACTTGGCAAATTTCGTGTATGTATGTACATAATTTATTACATATTTATATATCATATTTATTATCATAGATATTTTAATATTGTCTTTTAACGATATCTATACATTAATAAAATTAACACAAGCATATATATATTTAAATTATTGTTATTATAGTACATATTCTATATTATATTTTTTTTTCACTTTTATTCAAAGAATTTAAAATTTTAATAATATATAAATATCGTTATGTATATCAAACTAAATGACTAAACTAATCGATAAAAAGAAGTTCAAATTTCAATAAATCGTTGATATAAAATCAAATTAAATCATTCCATTGCTAGTTGATTTTAATATTTAATTGATTACACGTATCTTTCGTATTTATTATTTTCTATATTTTAGAACAATATAATATTAAAAAAGAAGTTCAAATGGCATTTTACTGAGATGAAAAACAACGTATAGTTAAATAAATTTTAAAGTTAATGATGTTACGTGACCTTGTGAAATGTAACTAATCACGATTCGGCCGATAATGAAACGATCATAGCGCCAAAGTTGTATAGTCGCGTCAGTTAATAACGTTATATTAAAAATTGTGACTGAATATTTGATATAAATATACATTTTAATTTTTTTTTTATTTTTTCCTTTATTACTGTGTATACGGATATTTAAATGATTCACTTTTTAGAAGTAATAATGATAGATAGCTTCGATGATACGCCGTTGATTTATACCATAGTGACACATCCACGCTTGTTGAAGATACATTAACTCGCGCGCTCGTATCGCGTTCAGTTGGTTTCGTTCATTCGAGAGTTTGAGGATCTCGAAAGCTTGGTGTCGGTTAGACGTGAATTTAAACAATCACTCGCATGCTGTGAGTGACGAGTGAAAATTAATATTCGCGCGCACTCTCGCTCTTTGTAGAGCTTTGAGAAAGATATATACGAATGGAATACTTGTTGAATGTAAGTGATCGTATATGTGGAGAAAAAAGATAATGTATTGTTTTCCATGGTTGTCAGAATTTTATTGAAATTTTTTTTTGAAATCGATGATACAAATTTCTTAGAATATATAATCATTCGTTTATTATTTATTATAAATATAATAATAGAATTAATTCACATAATTTGTATAAAACATTCCATTAGAAAATAATTGTGACTGTTTGCGTCCAATAAAATTTGGTCGCGCGAACTGTTTGATTGACATAATCCATACTAATTTAAACCTTGCATTTGTTCTCTTGTAAACATTGAAATTCTACTATCATCCAAGCGGTGAACATTGAAATTGAAAACATTAGATAACATTTAAATCGAACTCAATTGATAATAATCGAATAAATCAACCGTTTAAGATTCATTCGTTGATAAAAACTTATGATACGATATGATCGTTATCTAAAACACTTTATCATATATATATTTTTAATATATTTTTTATATAGTTGTAAAATTTAATAAATACACATTATGCAATACAATTGTACATATTACATCATATATCGTAAGTTTGCCATAATAATATTGTTAAAAAAGATTAGGAATACAAGAATATGTTTGTCATAATCTTTGCAAACTAAATTGTAATTATATATCTATTTTTTTCTATCTTTTTTTTTTATTTTTCATATAAATTCAAAACAACCACGAATTAAGAAATTAATATTATTTGTTTGTGATATTTCATAATCACAATTTATTTCTTTATTAATAATTTAAATTTATCAATTTGAAAATTTTTATTTATAATCTTATATTATATTATTATATATATGTGAATGCAATATTTATGATTACATAAATATTTAGAAATAATCTAATTTAATTAATTTTGATATAATTTTTTAATTTTTACTACATTATACTTATATAATATCTTCTTGAACTAATATTTTTTTATTTATCTCTTTTGTTTTTAATATACATATAGCATAGTATGATATATTTAAGAATGATATTCAAGATTTATTTTTATATTTCATTTAAATATCCATATCATAGTTTTAATAAATATAATTGATCTCAAAATTTAGTTAAATACTTCATTTTTAGTTTTTAACTTAATTTTTCATCATGCATTCTACTTTGTTTTTAAACAATTAAATCATTGCAGAATAAAAGAATAAATATCAAAAATTAATATTCTGTTGTTTTTTTTTTTTACCAATATACAATTTTTTATAAAATATTCGAATATTCAATATATATATATAATTTTAAAACCAACTATAGTTTTGTGAAAAAAATAAAGTTCTACCTAAATAAATATTTTAAATTTATCATAGTTTTTATATAGTATTAAGAAAATCAAAAACAAATCAAGCATAATTAGATTCATTTATCATTTTGTAAAAATTAAATAAATATTTCGAAATATTTTATAAAATTATATTTTATTAATATTAAATTCGAATAAAGATAATATAAATAAAAATTCTATGGAAATTCCTTCATTTTTTGTTTAAAAAAAATCATAGTTGTTGTTATTTTATTAAAATCATGAAGATAGATAATATCTTGTATGTTTATGTATATTATATAACATTTTCAATTTTACAAATAAATTATTGAACTTTATTATTTTGAATCAGATGAAATTCAAATAATTACATTTTATTCTCTTGGTTTGATCCTATTGCAATAGGAAAATAATTCGTTTAATAAAGAATTGGTTAATAAATGAATTGGTTTTTGTGCGACGATAGATCGCTTGTTGAAATTACATCTTTTTTAATCTTTACTTATAAAATTATAAAATGTATCAAGACATATAAGACTAACAAGAAGAAAGAAAATATTTAAAGAAACGATTTTCAGTTTTTTTAAGGAGAAATAAATGAATTCCATTCTTATAAATGTTAAAGCCAGTATCACTTATCCAGTTTTACCCAAACGATAAGATCATAAAATCATAAAAATTTAAAATGAAATAAAATCTGAAACTATTTAATAATGAGATTCTTTTAATAAATTCTATTCTTAATTTTTCTTTTTATTTTATTAATAGTATTTTATTAATAGTAAATTATTAAATTTCATCCCAATATCCCGTTTTTACCTCGTTATATTTTATTTCATTAATACATCAAAAATATTCAATTTTCATACAATTTTAAACTAACTCAATTTTTTCTTATTTATCAAATTTATGAATGTTATTTTTAACTATGAATATGGTTAACATTATATAACTATATAAATATGTATATACGATACAATAAAGTTCGCAGATTCATCGTGATAAAATAAATATGTACTTATTTCATTGCTAAATTTCATTGTAATCATTTTCAAGCTATATCTTTTGAGGACTAATGTATCGATGTCTTGTCTGTTCTTCGAAACAATTTTCAAAAATTGTTTTGCAGTATATCTTTCATAACTGCTGCCATTTTATTTTCTTATTTTACTTCTTGATAATATTTATTTTACTTTTAAGAAAAAAATAATTGAAGATTAACTAAAAATCTATTATAGTTCAAGCATAACTATTTCTTTTTATAACTTTTTATAAAAATTTTCTCATTAATATTAATAAAATTTTATTGCGTTAAAGTAGTTAAGATATTAATACTGACTGATTATTCTATAAAATTATTTTTAAAAACTTTTAAAATTACATTGAAGAATGAACAAAACATTAATGCATATTTTTCAAAGGAAATATTTTAAAAATAATTACGGTAATATCTAATAATAAAATATGCAATAATTTTTCAAAGAGTTTGTTGAGAATTTTATTATGGATTTCTTATTAAATTATGATTATTTTAAATTTCTTATAAGAAAATGTAAAAAATATATTTTACAAACAAAATGAGAAAGATTATATGATAATTTTCATCGAATAACTTTATCTAAGAAGATTTATTAAAATCTATTAAAATCAATATAATTTGAATTGATTTTGAAATTAATTAAATACAATTTTTTAACTCAAATAGTTTCAAAATGAAGAGAATATTTATTTGTAATTCAAGAGGCCTCGAATTATTTGTATTTCCATTATGATAAGTGATTATATTAAAAGCCGATAATATTAATGATTAATGATTTTACAAAATGTACATATATGCATTTGGCATAAATTTTTATTAAAATTATTCATTCATTCGCAAACGTATACAACGATATTAGTAATAGGATTCGTATTTTTAATACCATTCTCAAAATTAATAATTATTAAAACTATGCAATAATAATAAATAATAAATATATAAATAATTTTTTTTAATTTTTTACAAGTAAAATGCCGACTAATAATAATGCTAACATCTTGGCATTTTTGAAATAGCATTATGAAATTATGTTTAGTTTTCTATCTTAGTTTAAATGTTATTAGAGTCAACTTTTTGAAATTTTTTGATATTATTTTATGAAATATTTTCTTTATACACAAACTAAGTAAATATTATAAAGAGAACTGATTTTTTTAAATTTCATAAAAATTTCATATAATGGAATGAAATATAAAAAATTATTTATTTGATCAATATTAACGAATTTAGATTTATTTTATAAACACGTAAAAAAAACTATTATATTTATATTTATTTGTTTATATTATTATATTTTTATATTTTTATATTATTATATTATTATATTTTTATTTGTTTTTATAAAAAAAAAATAATCAAACAAGAAACAATAATCATTGACAATAATAAATGTCACTAAGAAACAAATATCAATTCAACCTGATAATATTCTCTTAATTAAGGATAATTTAATAGAAACCAGGAAAATAGTATCTTCTTTCTCCACGACTATTTAACGATTTACTCCTTTCTAACGAGTAAATAATTAACAACGAGAAAGAAAAGAGACAGTAAATAAATAAATAAATAAAAAGTGTAAAACCATTGTAATACGTCATGCACGATTTCTCGAAATTGGATGGTGATGATGGCAGCCTCAAGCGGTTTATGAAGAGAAAAGGTATTTATTACTTTGTCGTTTACCATCTTGGTGAATAAATCCGTAGGCACGCGGTCATCAACGCAGTCCCTCAGATACGCAGGCATTCCGCGAAAGGACTAAGAGAGATGCCCTAAACGAGCTTCAGCATGAATTAGAGAAACTTGAGGCAACCGCAACAGGGGATATCAAGGAGGAAATTCATCGACAATTCGATGGCTTTACTCATCTCTTTCGACGATTCCTCCAAGAAGAAGGACCTTCGTTGGAATGGGATCGAATACAAAAGTTGCCTGATGATGCGGTAAATAAATGCTCTTTCAAATTATAATTGCAATATCTTTTTTTATTAATATTAAAATTCTTTTTTATTTTAAATATAACAAGGATGATATTTTTTTCAATAAAATATATTTCTTCAATATTTTTCATATTATCTTGTATATTATCGACCATCAATTGTCAAATATTTATAGTTAAGATAAAAACGAACATTAAAGAATTAATGTGTTAATAAATTGATGTAATTAAAGATTGAAATTGATATTTTTATTATATTTGTATTATTTTTTTTAATTATAAAAAAAAAATAAATTATATATCAAAATGTATTTCGTTTAGTTATGATCGATATATATATAATCTTTCATAATGATTAATGATGAAATTTAAAAAAAAAAATTATAAAGTTAATGAAGCTTAATATTTTTAGATAAGAGATTATAATTCCTTGCCAACTCCAGAAGGAGAAGAAGTGAAAACTCTTTTAAGCAAGTTAATCGTTATAAAATTAAATGGTGGTTTAGGAACTAGTATGGGATGTCATGGTCCAAAATCTGTAATAGCAGTACGCAATGGACTTACGTTCCTTGATCTGACAGTACAACAAATTGAGGTAAAAAATATATATATATATAAATATTATGATTATAGAAATAAAAAAAAAATATTTAAAATGTCACGAGAAATTTATTTTATTACTTATTATTTCTTATGGACACAGTATTTAAACAAAACTTATAATGCTAATGTTCCGCTCATTTTGATGAATTCTTTCAATACGGATGATGATACACAACGAATTATTAGAAAATACAAAGGAATAGATGTTAATATTCAAACATTTAATCAAAGTTGTTATCCTCGCATCAATAGAGATTCTTTACTTCCAACTGCAAAACACTGTGATATTGCAGATGATATTGAAGCGTAAGATTAATATCAAACGATTTCAAATATTTATTAAATATGTAAACTTATTTATATAAATATTTATAAATATTTTATTTATAGATGGTATCCTCCTGGTCATGGAGATTTTTATGAAAGTTTTCGAAATTCAGGTTTATTAAAAAAATTTATAAAAGAGGTAAAAAATTTTTAATTTTTTCAATTTCTTATGTATAAAAAATTATATATTATCATTTATTTATAATAAATATTCTTCTTGAATATAGGGACGTGAATATTGTTTTATTTCAAACATTGATAATTTAGGTGCTACTGTAGATTTCAAAATTTTGAAATTATTATTAGATAAACGTGAAGCTTCACCTCTTGAATTTGTTATGGAAGTTACTGATAAAACTCGAGCTGATGTTAAGGTAGTAAAATTTTCTTTTATAAATTGAAATATTCAAATTTATGAAATAGAATTTACCTTTATATATTTTTCTAGGGTGGTACATTAATTAAATATGAAGATAAACTACGTTTACTTGAAATTGCTCAAGTTCCAAAGGATCATGTAGACGATTTTAAATCAGTAAAAACATTCAAGTTTTTCAACACAAATAATTTATGGATAAAACTTAGTGGTATTCTTTTTTTTATTAATTATAAAATTCATAATTATAATATGTATTTCTTATTTTCTTTTTAGCTATTGAAAGGGTACTTGAAAAGAATTCTTTGAACATGGAAATTATTGTCAATAATAAGACTTTTTCAAATGGTTCAAATATCATTCAATTAGAAACAGCTGTTGGAGCAGCTATGAAATCATTTGAAGGAAGTATTGGTAAAAATCCATATTTTGTATTTTGTGAACTTTAACATTTTTAAATAAAATTTTAATTATCTATTAATCTTTTATTATAATTATATTATTTATTATTATGTATTTGTATAAATCTATAAATAGGTATAAATGTCCCTCGGAGTAGATTTTTACCAGTGAAAAAAACTTCAGACTTAATGCTTGTTATGAGCAATTTATACACTCTTCGCAATGGTTCATTAGTAATGAGTCCTCAACGAATGTTCCCCACTACACCTCTTATAAAATTAGGTGATAATCATTTTGCAAAGGTTATTATTTTATTCATAATTTCTATGAAAATTTTAAATTTTAAATTTTTTATAATAATTAATGTGATTTTATAGGTCAAAGAATTTCTTACTAGATTTCCAGCAATTCCAGATCTTTTGGAATTAGACCATTTAACAGTGTCTGGTGATGTTACTTTTGGAAAAGGTGTAACTCTTAAAGGAACTGTTATAATTATTGCAAATCATGGAGAGCGTATCGATCTTCCATCAGGCACAATTTTAGAAAATAAAATAGTCTCTGGGAATTTGCGTATATTGAATCATTAAACAATGAAAAAAAAATTTTATCTATTGCACAGTATAAAAATAAGTAAAAAAAAAATATAGTATATATTCATTTAACATTACAAATAAAATATGTACAAAATTTATAATTTGTGCATAATTAAATATTATTTTAAAAACAATAATAAAGAGTTTATAAATATATTGTTTCATTTTTATTTTCATCTTACTTTAAATATATTATATTAAATTATATTTAATTATATTAAAATATTTATAATATTTTTCTATTTATTATTATTTTATTTTTCTAATTCTTTAAAATTAACATTTTATTAATCTCTTTCATATTTTTTATTTTATTCTTTTACGCAAAAATATAAAAATTTTAATCGTAATAGAAGTTAAATTGTATATGAAGAAAACACGTAACGAAAATTTAAAATAATATTCATTTGAAAAAAATTCAAATGTGTATGCGTGCATGCGTGCGTGCATGCGTATGTATGTAATATACATTATTAAACATATATATTACTTTTGGCGCCAAAATAATAATTAGTAGCTAAGATGTAGATGTAGATAATATCAAATCTATTGGAATATATATATAAAAAAATCTCATAATCTATAAAATATTCTAATATCAAAGAGATATACAAAATTTCATATGAAACTATGTTTATTCTTTTATTAATTGTTTTTATATTTTGAAGGCAGGCTTGATATACTTTGATATACTTAGTTCAGTTAGTTAACCGCTTGAATAGATTTTAAGGAATAGTGGGGATAACAGATAATACAAGCGTAATTCTAACTAAACACTACTGTATTTTCAGGTAGTATTAGCTATACTTTTGAATAATTAATGTAGTGTATATTCTTATATGTATATTTTAATAGCATATATATGTGAATAATTAATAATGTTTAAACAAATATATATTATTATACATATATTTTTAATTTCTTAATATTTAATAATTTTTTATTATTTGATTTTTCTTCTGAAGATTCTGTTTACTACTTAATATTTAGAAAATTTATACATTTGATTGATTCAAAATAACTTTTAAACATAATATAGGAAAATATGTCACATAGAATTCTTAAATATTAAATTATTATAAAAAAATTTTAAAATATTCAATCGAGTTTAATAAATGTTTCATTAAGTATGCAATATTTTACTTATGATAAAATTTTACAATAATAATTATATAAATATTTAATAAAATAATAATTTTTAATTTTTTTAAAAGAATTACTTTTATTTTTTTCTTGAAAAA
>NW_006263343.1:254439-259942 GCF_000469605.1 Apis dorsata
TTTAACCTTAGATATATTTAAATTCTTTTTTAACAAAAGAATTTAATATATCTAATTAATTGATTAAAATGAAAATATGATATTTTTGATTTATAATATTATTTATATTTGATTATAAAATTAAAAATTTTACTATAATATCATTAAGTTTGCAAATTCTTTGTCATTTTTTCTATGTAAAAAAAAATTTTTTGATATAATAATGATATAAATGATATAAATAAATAATTTTATAATATAATCTCTTACATGTGTATTTGTATATCAAAAAGTATTTGTATATTCAAAAATATTTTATGTTATTATATGAATAAAAACGTATTTTGATTATGTAAAATATAAAACAAGTATTATGATTTTGAGGTAAATTAATATTCTATGCTTATATTGATAGAAATTTACAAAAAAAAAATTTCAGTTTTGAATTTCAAGATTAAATTTTTATTTTATTTACATTTATATTTGTTTAAAAAAACTATAAAATAAATTTTTATATTTTAAAAAAGAATTATAAATTGAAATCTTGATATTAATGTTGTTACATAAAGTAGGTTTCATAAGGTAAATGCATTTTGTTTACTATTGATCAGTTTATTAATATGCGTTATTATTTGTCAATTAGAACTATGGAAATAGTGAGAAATATTAATTAATTATTTATATAATTGTTCCACATAGAATTTACACATAAAATAATTTAAGTAGTGTTAATAAATATTATAAATTTTGAATGTTTTGAAATTTTAAGGTTAAGGTAAATTTAAAAATGATTTGTTGCATAAATTTGTAATAATTTAAATATTTAGATATATAAAAGCAAAAATATTTTTATTCTATTGCAATTATATGCAAAATATATGTAATTTTTTTTTAGCAATTCTTTTTTATATAATGTTTTTTAAATATAATTAATATAATGTTTTTTAATATAACTTTATTTTTTATTTTATTTTGCATCATTTTCAACTTTTATTTTTATTTTTAAGTAATATATTATTTTCTTTGACATTCTTCATATTTTTTCATTGTTTTTCAATTTATATTGTTTTTCAAGCTATAAAACTCAAAAAAGATTTTAATTCATAATGCAATATATTCAATGATAAGGAAAAGAATATAAAAGCAATCATAAAAAATTATGATTAAAATTATAATATGATATTTTTTCTTTTTTTTATCATCTCTTCATATATTAATTTTATATTAATTAAGAAAATTTTAATTTTTTTTTTCTTAATTATTTTAAATAATTAATTAATTATTTAATTATTTTAAATATTGTAGGATATCCTGCTAAATGGAGCAGGTCAAGAAGAGACCAGAATTGCTTCATTGCAATCGGTCTCATAATATATTAAAGGACTTAATGTTCAGAGACTTTGGATTTTTATACTATAATTGTTGTAAAACTAAAACACGTGGATTAGAATCAATTGCTGAAATGAATCTTGTTGGAAAAAAGCATAAAGAATTGGTAATTATATTATATATAACTTTTATTTTATTTTATTTTATTTTTTTTTTTTTTTTATTTCATTTCTCTTACTTTAATTTCTTGTAGGAATATGATCTACCAGGATATCCTAAAGCAACATTTTTAATGGTTTTTAGTCCTGATGGGTAAGAAATTAAATCATAAATAAATTTTTATTATAAATTAACTTATATAATTAAATTGTAGCACGAAAATAGCATCAGCACATGGAAATCATAGTGTTTATATTACTGATGTAGCTACTAGGAAAAATATTAAAATTCTTTCTGGTCATCCACGTACTCCATGGTGTATCACATTTCATCCATCCTCTAGTCACATATTAGCTTCTGGTTGTCTTGGTGGTCAAGTTCGAGTTTGGGATTTAAGGGTAAATAGTTTTATTAAAAAATAAGAATGAAATTTAATAATTATAATTATAAGGAAAATAATATTACAATATATTATGTAATATATATATTATCTATTTTATATATATATATATATCTATTTTAAGTATATATATGCGATTATTTGTAGTATCAAATATAATATATATTTGTAAATATCAGAAATACAAAAAAGTATTTCAAACAAAAATTATATTAAAGAGTCATATTAAAGTATATATTGTGATGATAAATATTTGATCTTTGGATTTTGATCTGTGGATTTGGAAACATTTAAATATTTCTTAAATTATTTTTTTAAAAAAAGCACCTGTAAAAAAATAATTAAAAAAAAAATAGTTTTAAGTATTTTCAGAAAGATTTACTTTTAAAAAAATTTCTTTCTAATATTCATCTTGAAATTATTTGAATTATGTTCTAAATATTTATATTTTTTGCTTTTATATATATTATGTTCACAAAAACACAATAATATAATAAAAATATTTCTATACATTTTTTTTATAAAATTTATTTTATAAATTTATTTTTATAATTGAATATAAAATATATTTTGTTATAAATAGGATGGTAGTAAAGTTTGGAATGCAGAAAGTCAAACAGTCATAGCTTCTCTTGCTTTCCATCCATTTGAAAAGTTACTTGTTATAGCAACAAATAATGAAATACATTTTTGGGATTGGAGTCGATCTGAACCTTTTGCAGTAATATCTACTAAAACTAACATAGAAAAAGTAAGGTGAGTTTTAATATATTGTATTGTAATTTGAGTTGTGGATGTGAATTTATGAAATAAATTATAAGCTGAAAATTAATAAATATTATGTAAAAAGTATAACATTTAATTTGTAATTGATAAAAAAAAGAGAATTCGTAATTTTTAAAATAGATAATATTTAGATAGATAATATTAAAAAAAAAAAAAAAAAAGTCTTGATAAACTAAGATTGAAAAATTAATATTTTCAAAATTTATTTTCAATAAACAATTTTTAATTAAAGCAAGTGAATTTCTCATTAATTTATATATATATATGGGTTTATTTATTGGATTATTATTATATATATATATTATATGTATTTCAGATATGTAGCTTTTGACAATTTAGGAAGGAAATTAATCACAGGAATTGGAAATGATTATATAAGAGAATCAAGATTATTCAGGTATATATGATATAAATTAAAAATTTAAGTTAGCAAATATTTTTTAAATTATTAGTAATCAAATTTTATTATTCTTCATTGAATTATATAGATCCCGTTTAAGGTATGGTAGGATGTATAATAATCAAATATCAAATAACTATTCGGAAACTGCTCAAAATGAAACAGTTCAATCCTTTAGAACCATTGAAGAGCCTTCACACAGTACTCAATCAAGTTTACGTGATGCTGTAACAGTAGATAGTGATGTTATATTACCATATATCTGTAATTGGCAAACAGAAAGAAGACGAGGAGGATTGAATCTTCCACGTGATGATGATGAAAGATCTTTTTCAGGTAAATGTGATACAAAAAATTTAAGATTTCATTTACTATGAATAATCTTAATTCTAATAATTATCAATTTCAATAAAATTTAGTTTATAGTTAGTAGCATTAAGATCAATTTATATTTTGATTGACGAATATAAATGGAATAAAGCCAAATTAATGTTAATGAATCATTATTATATATAGAAAAGCATACTAAAAGCATACTAAAAGCATACTAAAAAAATTGTTGGGCTATTATTTTCGCGATTTCATTCAAAATTCGATACAAAAAATTTTTTAATAATTTTGTTCAATAGTTGTCCGTCATTAATCAGAGGTTTAAATTATATATTTATATATCCAAGTGAAACTTGGATTTTTTTGAAATTCAAAAATTAAATAACTAAAAAAAAGATTTAATTTTTTAAAATAATTTTAATAAATTGAATTTATTATTTTACTTAAAATATATACATAATCTGTTATTAAAAATTTTATCGAAATTTTATAAAAACGACTTTATTGTATCTTCAAAATTAATATTAAAAAAATAAAATGAATTAATATATTCAACAAAAAGATATTTTTTTCATCACCAATATTTATAATTTAATTAATCTATATTTTAAATGTATACAATGGATTAAAATGATAGCATTAATCAAATTTAATTAAATTATTAAATTTTTTAGAAGATGTCTCAGCAGTAGTGAGGAACTTTTCAGGAATTTCCGGATATCGTGTGCAAGCATGGGATTTTTCTAAGGGAGAAATACCAGATATCACGAATTGTAAATATCATTATTATTATATTGTAAAAATAAAATATTTCAAGTAAAGTACTTTATTTATAAAGTACTTTTTATATTATAGCTGAAAAAAATATTGTTATACACAAGTGTAAAATACGTAATGATGCTAGTATAAATATTTCTTCGGATGGTAAATTATTGGCAACATGCTTTATGAGAGCTGCAGGTGAGAAATTATTTTTTTTCTAATATTATATATTTAATATTTAATATTTTTTCTAATATTAACATAATATTCAAATATATTGATTCTTTTATTAATTTCGTGTTATATATAAAAATATTATTATAATAATATAATATATAATTAATATAATAAAAAATATTTATGAACTTTAAGAATTAATTTTATAAGAGAGAAAAAAATAATAATTTATATTTTTCTAATAATAATTTCTTTCATAATTATTGCAATTTTTATTAATTTCGTTTATTTGTTAATAAATTGTTAATAAATTTTCACATAAAAAAATTTTGAAATATTTTTATATTTATATATATTTCGTCTTTTTGAAAAATTAATCATTAATAATTAAGCAATATATCGTACATTTTTTTTATTAATAAATTATGATCTCTTTTTCATGCAACGTTATTTTTAGGAGTTTATAGTTTACAATGGGAAACTTTAGGAGAAGAAATTTATTGGACAGAAGTATATAATTCTGTGATTTCTGTTTCAATTTCACCAACACAAGAACATCTTTTAGTAGGTCTAGCAAGAAGTGGTATGAGAAATGACTATACAATGGCTATTATTTATAGACTAACACATAAACAATCCCAGAATGACAAACCATGTATTCAAGATATGGATTTTAATCTAGCAAAATATTTACATTTTATGAACTCCAATAAAAGAAACACTATGTTATTAGTTAGAGATTTATTACAAAATAATCAATCAACTAGAGAACACACAAGTATAAATTGTATCAGATGGGCACCACAACCTGGCCAAGGCCTAGTTTATGCTACCAACACTGGTCGATTAGCTATTCTTCATTAATATATTTGTAATATTATTGTAAAAATATAAATTTCTGTATTAATATGATTATTTTATTATAAGAAAAAATTATATATAAAAACAAAAGTTATTATTGTTATATGTTCTTAATGATATTTTTATTTTATTATTAAATTTTTTTATATATAATTCTTGTTCAATTTTTAATATTATTTTCATTTTTAAATTCTTTCTTTCATTAAAAAAGATTATAATATATAAGATAAGAATATATTAATTTATAAGAATATATTAATAGATAAGAATATATTAATTTCAAATATAAATATATTATTTGCATATTTGTTAAAAATAAA
>NW_006263343.1:260397-262908 GCF_000469605.1 Apis dorsata
AAAATTATACAAATATTGTAAAGTTATTAATAATATATATTTAAAATTATTTTCTAAAGATTACACATTATTAATAAAAATGGAATATATATTAAAAATAAATATATATAATCATATAATTAAAAATATATATAATCATATAATTATAAACAGTATGAATGCACAATTTTATATTCTTTACTTTGAACATAATTTGTATAATATTTTAAATAAATGATTTTTTATTAATATATAATTAAATACAACTTAGCCATCATCATATAATAAACTATGCAATAATTCAGGAGTTTCTGGTTGTTTTAAACAAAGTGGTAATTTATCTTGTATATTTGTAGAATATTTATTTTGTCCTAATTGACCAAGATCACGATCTAAAATCGTTTCTATTTCATCATCAATATATAAAGAATTTTCGTATATTTTTGCATATGAATTATTTTGCTCTGTAGAATTTATAGTCTCATTTATTGTATTTTGCAATTCAATTTCTGACATGTTAACTGTATGAAAATTATTTAATGTTGTAGGTATATTACAATCAACTATTTGATTGTTATACTGAGTCTGTCGTCTTATTTCAGTCACAGTATCATGTATTTGATGATATTTCACCTGATGTACTTTTAAATTACCTGTTTGTGAAAATGTTTTTAAACAAAAAGTACAATGATATGGTTTCTCACCAGTATGGCATCTTGAATGTCTTTGTAATTTATATTTTGTTACAAATTGTTTTCCACATTCAGAGCATATAAATGAATTATTATCTATTTGAAGATTTTGATTATTAATAGATTGTTCCATATCCATATGAAAATTTATCATATGAGATTTCAATGAAACTTTATAACGAAATGATTGATGACAATTAGCACATTGAAATTGTTTTTTTCCTTCATGTCTTTCTTTATGTTTCATTAATATTTCTTGTTGATTAAAAGACATTT
Source organism: Apis dorsata (assembly GCF_000469605.1). Lineage (NCBI taxonomy): Eukaryota > Metazoa > Arthropoda > Insecta > Hymenoptera > Apidae > Apis > Apis dorsata. The sequence goes on from NW_006263343.1 coordinate 261,345, forward strand.
TACAAATCTGAAATATTATTATTAGTAAATGAATTTTTAATTTTATAATTTTTTAATAAATTATTTATGCTATATAATTTAAAATAATTTAAAATAAATAGTACTTATTATTTTAAATTAAAATAATCTAATATTAAAAATATAGAAATATAGAAAATATAGAAAATATAGAAAACATCATAGTACAGACATTACAAACAAAAGGTCTCTGTCCAGTATGAATGCGTTTATGTCTATTTAAATGTGATTGACATCTGAAACTCTTAGCACATATTGAACATGTACTTTTTTTTATTTGTTTATTTAAGATATTTTTTGATACTGTATCATTTTCTTTTAATTGATGTAACATATCCTGCAAACATAATACTTATTATAATATCTTGTAATACATTTGTTTAAAACAAAATATTTTTAAAATTATTAAAATATTTAAAAAAAAATTAAAAAATTATTTTATACTTCTGCAAAATCAATTTCTAAAGATGGAGCTGCAAGTTGTTTTTGTACATTAGCTACCATTAAACAAAATTCGTCAAATACATAAATTTTTTGCTCGCAATCAATACAAACATATTTAGAAAATACATCAGAATTTGAAATATTTATCATCTACAACAAAAAAAATATTAAATAAGTTAAAAAATTAATTTACAATTTATAATTTATATAATGTATTTTATAACTTATTTATCTCATATACCTCTTTGGAGAAATATTTATTTATAAGTGACATCAATACAATTCCTTTAACTTTGTCCATAAACAAATCTGTACCCTGCTGTTTTTCTTTGCCACAAAGACGACATAACTTCATATTTGCTTTATGCATCATCATTGTTTTCTTTATCATGTATAAAATGAATTAATTTTTATAAAATTAAATAAAAAAATTGTAATTTCGCTTCAATTTTTTTCTTCTTTCAGAATTTTTTACAATTGTGAAAATTATTTTGATTTTTTTATTTTAAAAAATATTGTTGTTATTAATTTGAAAATTATATATGAATTAATAAACATATTGTTAAAATAATATTTTAAATATATATATATATATACATGTATATATATAAATATAAGTACACATATTCTGATTTGAACGTATATCATGCATATAATAATATAAATATATATGAAGATAAAATTTCCGTTTCTTGCATGCAAATAGTAAGTAACAAGTTGGCAACTCTGTTTTTAACAGTGATTCTCAACAAAAACAAATATTTGAATTAATAAACCAATTATGAAAATCATCGCATTAAAACAATTTTATTTTTTTTTTTTTGAAAAAATAGAATATAAATATTTTATCATTAAAAATTATTTTGAATTTAAATATTATAAATATTTTATACGTATTACATTAAATTCGTCATATATAAAATTTCATTAAATATAGTTATCCTTCATATTAAATCTAATATAAATTTTATTATTTGAAAAGAAATTATTTATTATTTATTTATAATTATATTATTTCAAATAAACATTGGAAGTTTTTGAATGTTTAAAAATTATATATGTATAATATCAAAACATTTCGAAAATATTGAATAATAAAATT
>NW_006263343.1:263112-269487 GCF_000469605.1 Apis dorsata
AATTCTCTTAAAATATACAAAAAAATATGAAATTTATATTTTAAAATATATAAATTAAAATAAATTTTTTTTATTGAATTAAAAATTTTTTTTAAAAAAAACTTAAATGTTTCAAAATGATTAAAGCATTTATCAAAATTTTAGAAAAATTATAGCTATAATGTTTTATTAATTATTTTTTATGGTCATTTTTAATAAATATTAAAAAATTTGTTATATAACAATTTATGTGCAGATTAACAGTAATTAATAGTAAAAATTGATAAAATGTGTAATATCAAACCATTTCCACATTAGACTTAAATCAAGTTTGAGTTTTGTAAACAGATTACGTTTTTATTTCAGTTTGATAATAGGTTATGTAACAGAATTTATTATTAATCTGCTGTAACAGATTTTGTTATATTTCTGCTGATCAATCTATTAATAAATTCGAATATATATAGATTCTCTTATTTTTATTAAATTAATATTTTCGAATAACAAACATTGGTAACAGTTTTAATAAAATCTGTTGTTTGCAGATTTCATTGATTTGAATAAAAAACGATTGTTATAATTAAAAAATATAAACTATAAAAATAATATATAAAAATAACAATAATAGTAATAAATATATGAAAACAAACGAAACAACTAAAATAAGTAAAAAAAATTATAATTATTTTTTTTAATATTAACTAAACCATAAAAATTAATTATTTACGTTATCTTTAATAAAATTATTTTTTATTTAAATTTTAGAATAATTAATTTCAATATTTTTTAAAAGTTTATTATTAATATTTTATTTTGTAATTTTGTATTTAATATTTATTTTTAATGATAAAATAATTAAAAATATGTTAATATTAATTATTTATTAATATAACATAAATAATATATATCTTGATCATAAATTTATAGTGATTATATATAATAGAAGTGTAAACATTAAATAACATTATAAATATATTTGAAATTTAATTTTTTGTTTCTTTTTATTTTTGATAAATTTTAATAATTATAATATCAAATATAAATACAAATACATATATTATCAAGATATTTTAGATACAGTTTATTGTTATAAAATATTAACTTGTTAGAAATTGGTACGAAATATGAAGCAAGTTGTATTGTATGTATTATGTACATTATATATAATATGCTAAAATTAAATTTTTTGAATGTTTTTGAATGTATACAAGCATCTTGGGCACTCATCAATATAAGTCATAACTTCTTACTTCGTAAATTATTTCTAATATATTATATTATTTATTATATTTCTTATTTATTATACTTCTATAAATTGTATTATTTAATTTTATCAAATTACAATTTCTACTTATAAAAAATTTTATTTTGTTAAAAGGAAAGAACTTACATTATCATGGTCTTTTTCAGCAAATGCAATATTTTGCACTTTCCTAAGTATAGTCATTACATTATATTATTATCATAAGTAATTGTAGAATAAATGAAATTTTATAATATCATTGTACATTATAAATTTAATCAATATACATCTTGCATGCTGTGGATTTAGAAAAATTGAATGAAAATTAAAACTTTCTTTTAAATATTAAGCACAGACAATATTAGGAACATTATAAAATATAAAATAGAAATAAGAGAAAAGTAATTGTAATATATAATAGATATTCTTTAATAATTAATGTTTTATAATTGAATAAAATGATTATTTGTTCTAGATATATTAAAGCAACTATATGTTTATAATAAATTTATATAACTATATATCACAATTCATTTTTTTTAAAACATTACTGCAATAATATACTGAAATATTATCTTGTAAATTAAGCAAAAAATCTTGAAACTATTCTCAAAATGGAAGACTTGAAAGTCGACTGTTATACATTTGCTTTCAAGTACATATGTTGTACTATAAATATTAATATTTTATTGACTATTGCATTGATATGTCATACAAAGCAATATATTATAAAATAAAAGCAGAATATAAATTTATTTTGCATTAAAAAATTTATTTAATAAATTAATATTTATTATATTATGACAATTTCTAAAAATAACATTCAAAAAAAACATAAATTATTTAAAATAATATTCATATTATAGTAATCAACAAAGTGTCAATAAAATTATTTTATTTATAATACCACTGTATGAGAAATACATATATTTATTTTTAATTTTTAATTGTTGATCAAGTATAGCAGTTTATAATAGGACGCAAGATTGTCTTTACAATATGATTCTATTTATAAAAATAGTTTATACTAAAAATATGTTATGCATAATAGTTATAATAGTTATGCATAAAAAATTGTAAATCTTAATTTTTTAAATTTAAAAAATTAAAATACTAAAACAAAGAAAATTTATGTTGCAAATTATTTGCATAGTTTTTGATTACTTTCAAGCAAGTATTTGGCATTTCTTAATGCATTTATTTATATACATCATTTTCACTTTTTATTCACTTTTTATTTTATTTTGTATGATATATAAAATCAATTTATTTTTTTTATAAAATCAATCCATTTATTTTTATTATTTAGTAAAAAATATATTTTTTTTATTTTTTGTTGATAAATAAAAAGATCTTGTTTAGGCAAAACTGCAGATATGTAAGTAGTATCATTATTTCAATATACTATGAATGCCATTCATAATTATGTATGTTATTACATTTTAATATTATACACTATTATTTTTTAAGACTCTACAATAATGTATAAATTTTTATACATAAATAATAAAATACAAAAATAAAAATAAATTGTAGGTATTTTGTGATATATTAGAGATTCAATAAAAATTTAATTTAATTTTTATGAACATAATTTTTATTTTATTTCTATTTTTAATAATTTTATTAATTTTCTAAAAATAAAATATTATGAAATTATTGAATAAATTAAATAATTCATTTAAAAATAAGTATTGATTTAATTACAATTTTTTTTACAAAATGAATAATTTAAAAGTATTTTTTACACAAAAGAATTGCACAAGAATAAATATTTCTTTTTAGTAATATTATATAAAAAATTATTTCATTAATTCGAAACTTATTGCAACATTTATAAAAAAATTTAATTATTGATGCAATAAAGAGTTTATATATTTGACAAATATTTATATAAATCGAAATATTAATCATTTTAATTTTAATTAGGAATTAATTAAAAGAATTTTTCTAATCAGTCAAATGTAATATTATCATCATTTAGAATAATCAAAATTTATTAGAAATGCAAGTAATATTTCACTTATATAATTTCATATTAATATTAACAGAATGATTTTATTAATAAAAATTTTATTAAAATGCTGCAATTGCTATAAATTATAGATAAATTGATAATCAATACTTTTATATAATAGTATTTAATTATTACTTGCATATTTAATGATCAAAGTTTTATAAACATTAATTTATATAAATACTAATTTTAATATCAATTTATCTAAACTAAAAAAAAAGAGATATTTGTGATTAAGTTTCATTTATAGATAACATTATTGTTTTGATAATACATCTTTTTTTATTGCTCTAATTATATCTTTTTTGTAACTACATAAAACATAAAATAAAAATCTTTAAAAATATTCTTGTTATATAATTTAAAAATTACAGTTAGAATTTATTTAAGAAGAAACTGATATAATAAAACAAATATATATATATATAAATTTTATATTTTTTATATTTTTTGAATATAAATACAAATTTTTCTTAATAAAGTTGAAAAATACAAAGTTATCAATAAATTATTAATAACTTTGAGTGCACTTTCATTATTTATAAAATTTTATTACATTTTATAAAAAGAGAAGCAAAGATTAATGATATTGATAAAACTAATATTAAATTAGTTTAGGGAATAATATTATATAATTTCGTTTTATAATATAGTTTCGTAATTATAATAATTAAGAATAAAATTGAAAAATAACAAAAAGTTTGTAAAAAAGATTGAAGATTCTAATCATACAAGATGTATATAATTATTGTATTTATATTATTTATATGTAATGAATTTTATTTTTTAATTGATGTTTGAATAAATAAAAATTATACAATTTAAATTCAAAAAATTCTTTAAAATATATATCTATGATATATTTGAAATATACTAAAATATATACCAATTATTTTCCTTATATTTCACATTAACATTAATTCAAACTATATATATGAATACAAACTTAGAAAAATATTTGAATAAAAAGAAAAAGATACGTTATATATCTCATGTTATTTCATTAATAAAACTTTAATTTACAAATTCCTCAAAATATTTTTATTTTATAATAAATTTTATTAAAATGTACAATATTTATGCATAGAAAATGTAAAAAGACTAAATTTAAATTAATATGAAATTTTTTTATATTATTAATGAATTTGTTATGAAGTTGTTTATGAAATCATTTAATTAATATTTTTGAATAAAAATAACTGGTTTATATCACAATTTGTTTCTTTTAATCAAAGAAGTATTAACAATATAAAGAGTAAAAAGTTTATTATTACCCTTAATTATGTAACATTTTATTTTAATATATTAAAAGGTCCCTGATTAAAAAATTAATTTTTATAGCAACTGTATAATAAATAATTTTTTTTATATATTATTTAAATAAAACGAAAATTTAATATCAAAAAAATTTGTTTATAAAAAAAATGTTAGCAATTTAATTATTATAATATTTTATTATTTTATAGTCTAACACTATTAAAAAATGTAATTGTACAAATCAATGAAACAAAAATAATTGAAAAAAATTTAACATTTGTTAAATAATGTTTATAAAACTTGTATTGCATTAAAATATTTAAGTAAAAAAAGATACAAATTATTGTGAATAATAGAAATGATATGCTTATAAAAAATTTGAAATTAATACTTATGTGAAGTAGGTTTGCACCACGTACCTTGATTGAAAAAGTATAGATATAAGTAATATAATTACTTATATCTAAAATTTAGGATAGAATGGCAATACTACGTCTAGGTCCGCCTAAGCATATATTATCTAAACTTGACCATCTTTTAATACCAGTACGTAAAGCTTCAGCAGTAACTTTATCTTCATAAACTCTGGACATAGCTTCCAATTTTTGAGCTTTCTCTTTACTAAGTGGTTCACTAGGGAATGTTAATTCATTTGCTTCTGCAAGTGTGCGAAGATCAAAATAATATTTAGCATATACACTTGAAGGAACGTTTATATTGAATTGTAGCATTTCCAAAAACTGTCTTTCTAATTCATTCCTAAATTAATGTTAAATATTTATTAAGGGATATTTTAGATATATTTAATATTAATATTAATATTTAATCATATTAAATGTAAATATGAACTTACATATCTTCTACTGTAATATCTTTAAGAATTTGGCAATAATCTACATTCCATACAGCTTGATCATCCCACACTTTTGATGCTAATAAAATTGCTCCAAGTACTATCCGTTTCCAATTGGCTGGTGTTATATCTATTTCTGCATAAGTAAGCAGGCGTTCTAAATAAACTAATGTTATAATGGCACATTCAGCAGTAAGTTGAGCAGCATTAAACAATGTCCTGACAAATTTATAAATTTGTTTATGTTCTGGATTCTGTTTATCATAATCCTCTGTAACACCTTCTCTCTATGCATAAAAAAAAATATTATAAATATATAACTTTTGAAAAATAAAAGTCTTTTTTATCCAAAAAAAAATTAAGCAAATATTAATTTTACAATTTTAAAATTTTACAATTTTATTTAGTTTATTATATTTTAGTTTATTATTATTATATATTATTAATATTATTATTATTATTATAGTTTATTATATTTTATTTAGTTTTATATTATATACAAATTTATTATAATTCTATATTATATATAAATATTGTTATTTTTTTATATATACTTTTTTACAAAAGAAATATTATACTTTTCTATAACTTCTAATTTTTCATGTATATTGGTCAAATATTGGTTTATTAAATTGTATTATGGTTTATATATTATATTATATGATTTATATAATTAAATTACCGTTAAAGGATGAAGTTTCTCATCAAATATATCTATTTGACGCTGTGAGGTTCTATTTTTAATATGATAATAAACTGCTAAGGCAACACATTTCACAGTATTCTTGAGATTTGGTTGTGAAACAGTACTATCATCTAAATATATTGTACTGCAGCTGCTACTTTTTTTTAAAGGCCTTATATCTGCAATTTGATGTTGACTTTTTTTTCTTACCATACCATCTAAAACACATTTATTTATTATTTTATTTAAAAAAAAGTTTAATAAAAGATAATAATATATTATAAGTTTTAAATATATTAAATTATAGTATAAATAATATATATATATTATTATTATATATA
>NW_006263343.1:269939-272181 GCF_000469605.1 Apis dorsata
ATTTTTTTAATTCCTTAAAAAAATGAATATTATAATTTTTATAATTATAACGATTACTGCATTATTAATATATAATAATATATAATAACAATCAATAAAAAATATATTTCTTTTTTTATTCTATCAATAATAATTTACAATAAAAGTAGTTGCTGCTATTATAAATTATTCTATTTATAATAGTTGATAAAGTTAATACATGTATTTATGAAGAAAATAAAAATATTGTTTAATATATTTATAATACATTTAGTTATATAAAGGTATCAAAATATCAAGAATTTAACAACAATTTTTCAAAAATATTCTGATATAATTTTTCTATTTAAATTTAATATTACAATAAGATTTTTATTTTTTTTTTTTAATTATAAAACATATTAAAAATTTACAAATACATACTTTCAATAGCTTGTTTAGATCGTTCCATAAAAATAGTACCAGCACAAGGATGTAATGATGGATCCGAATCCCAGTCTTCTGGTTCACGTTCACTAATATGTTGTAAATTATTAACACTAATTCCACCTTCAGGTAGATGTTCCTCAAGACCTCGTGTAACACCTTCAGATCCTAATTCTTTACGTCCAACTTGAGGACTAGAATAAACGCAGCAACTACTTTTATTTCCCATTCTTTCAAGGGATTGTATTGATGTCTTTGTTCTGTTTCTATCTCTAATTGAAAGTTTATAAAATATAAATAAGACTGTAATACTCAGTACTACAGAAATTATATGGATGGTATAATTTAAAATTTCACGTGACACATCCTTCACATATTGTTTTTAAATGACAATCAGCTGATAAAATTATTGGCAATACGAATATACATTCTTTCTTTTCTTTCATCCACATTGATATTTGAATACATTATATATAATCAAGAAAAAAATACTTGCATAAGATTGTACATAAAAATTAAGACTAAAAAATTTGAAAAATCACTTCAGGAATGATCGTAACTAATAATATATAAACGTCTATTATATTGACAACGCCTTTATGCACGATTTGTGTCGATTGATTTATTGTTTAAATCATCGGTCAAACAAATTTTGTTTCTGCTCGTATACACGAGCTTTGATATTTTTTGTTCTTGTTGTATGTCATTCTCATTATTCCTGCACATTTAATGTGATTATTTCAATATTTTTATGTGTTTATCACATGCCGTCTTTAGTCTACTGTTTTGATATTGCATATTCATACATAAACTATAATGTGTATGTATAGAGAGACTTCAACTTTTATTTTATATATGTATGTTTTCATTGGTTTATGATAAAAAGAAATTTTTTATTTTTTAAAATTTTTTAATGCATATTATTTTATTATTAGTCAGAAATTTAAAAAAATTGAAATTTGTTTAATTATTTAATTTTTTCTTACATTATTTTTCATAGTTTCATAGATTTAAAATATAAAATATAAATTATAATATTTCTTATATAAAGAAAAAGGATAAAAAAAGAAAGAGAGAGAAAAAGAGAGATTATTTTAATAAAAATGATATTTTACATACAATATATTATTATTATTATATTCTATATATTGTTATTTCTATTTTTATTTTGTTTTTATTATATTTCTGAATTATAATATATTTCTAGTTTGAAGATAAATTTTATTAATTAGCATTAAATAGTGATTGAATAATAATATTTAATTTTATTTCTTTCTTTCTATATTTTATTTTTATTTAAATAAATAAAAATTATAATAATTATAAAAATATAATAAATAAATAAAATTATTTTTATTTAAATAAATAATAAAATAAATTTATCTAATTACTATATATTTTTCAAATTAAAAATATAATAATAATTTTGTGTTTTAAATATATTTTAAGATTTTAAAAAATTTTCTAATTATATAATAAATTAGTTTCAAAATTTAATATTATATAATTAAATACAATAAAATTATTATTTAAATAAATTATTATAGTATAAAATAATATTTTAATATCAAGACATTGTATGTTTTTTTATTATATTATATTATATTTGTAACAATAAAATAAAAAAAATAATAATTAACTAATTTATATAAGAAAAATGAAAAATATAAAATTATAATTCTCTTTTTTATAATTCGTAATATTAAATTATACAATATGCAATAATAAATAAGAATAATTAAAAATATAATGTTTGCAACATACGCATGCGTATTGATTAATAAAATTTCAAGGTAGTTTTTAATTAGCTACATGACATTATATTCGCTTAAAAAAA
>NW_006263343.1:272229-280513 GCF_000469605.1 Apis dorsata
TAAAGTTTTTAAAAACAACTATACATCATTATTGGTTTCTATATTTTAATCGGTTGTTATATATATATGTATATATATGTATTATATATATATATATATATTATATATATATATAGATATGATGAACTTTGTTTATTAAGTTTAATTGAAATTAAAGTGCGCGATGGTACAAGAACTCGAAGTTAAAAACAGGAGGTTATCTATCAACAAAAAAACCGCCATAATTGATTGGATTGATTATGTTGATCCATCGATAAAATACGATGAATTTTTTTCTAAATATTTAATGGAAAATAAACCTTGTATTTTTAAATCGAATATAACAGAAAATTGGTCGTGTAAGAGACAATGGAATTTGGATGGTACTCCAGATTTTGATGTTCTTGATATATTATTTGGTAAATTAATTATAATTATGTATTTTAAATTATTTATATGTGTATTAAATCATATAAAAATTTTTTTTATAGGAGATTGTATAGTTCCAGTTGCAGATTGTAACAAAAAATATTATAATTCACAATCTAAGGATGATATGAAAATGAAAGATTATTTAAATTATTGGATAGATTATGCAAAAAACAATTATTCAGATTCTATGCCACTTTTGTATTTAAAAGATTGGCATTGTCCAAAATTATTTCCTAATGCTCCTATGTACACTGTTCCTGAATATTTTGCATCAGATTGGCTGAATGAATATTATATTGCAAATCCTAATTTGAATGATGATTATAGATTTGTTTATATGGGACCAAAAGGAACATGGTACATATTTTTTAAATGTCAAATTATTAATTTTAAATATTATAATATTTAATTATAAATAATTATAATATATAATAAATAAATTATATATAAATAATTATATATAAATAATATAATTATAAATAAGAAAAACTAGTTTTTATTATAGGACACCATTACATGCAGATGTGTTTGGATCCTACAGTTGGTCTGCTAATATAGTTGGAAAAAAACGTTGGTTACTTTTTCCTCCAGGTCAAGAAGATTTTCTTAAAGATATACACGGACAATTAACATATGATGCAACATCAAAAGAACTTAATGATTATACAAGATATAAGGCCTATGATAAACGTGTATTAAAATATATTGATATAATCCAACAGGAAGGAGAAATTATATTTGTACCATCTGGATGGTATCATCAAGTCTGGAATATAGTAAATATATTTAATTATAATTATTTTTATTTAAAAAATTACCTATTTATTATAATATTTATTTGTAGGAAGATACAATTTCTCTTAATCATAATTGGATAAATAGTTGTAATATTATGAATGTGTGGCATGGATTAAAAAAAGAATTAAATTCTGTTATAAAAGAAGTTAGTGATTGTAAAGATATGAATAATTGGGCAGAACATTGTCAATTAATATTAAAATCTACATATGGAATGGATTATAATTTATTTTTTGATTTCTTAACATTTATTACTAAACAACGTTTAAATATGGTTTTAGACAAAGAAGATGTAATAAGCTTTAATAAATATAAACTTGGATTTAATCATTGCATATTTGATCTTCATTCAATAAAATTGACATTGATAGATTTTATTAATGATATGGAAGAAAAATCTATTTATTATTTAATTTGTGAAAAACAACAAGCTCATAAATTGTTAAACAAAATTTTATTATTTCTTCAATCACATGATTCAACTGAAAATTTATCCATATGATAAAAGATATAAAATCTAAAAATAAATAAAAAAATTGTTGTTTATATATTATATATTATATATGTAAATATTATGTAAATATTATGTTGTAAATAATGTGATATATATTATGAACAAATTTTTATATAATTCTGTAAATATTGAAAATACATAAATTATAAAACAAATATTTTTTCTAGTTTATTTACTACTTTTATTACTTATACTTCAATTAATCAATTTATTAATCACTATTAAAAAAATAAAGTGTATATTATAAATATTATAATGCATTTAATAAAGATTAAAAATATAAAACTCCAAAAGATAGATAACAATTTCTAACTAAATAGTTCTAAAATATAAAATATTATGTTTATATTAATTAAATTTTATTAGTTTTATTTAAAATATAAATAGCATAAATTAACTGAATTATTTGAGACAAAAAAATTAAATAATTAATTTTTAATATATATTTTAATATATATCATGTTAATAATAATATCCTATAGTAAATATATCTTTTTGCTTATAATTTTAAAAATATTTTATTTTTTATTTAAAAATGTTTCAACATCTAACATATAAATATAAAAATACGACAATGTATTAAAGGAAATGTGACCTACAAATTTTCAACATTTTGAAGTAAAAAATGTTAGTAAATAGTTTCATCAGATAATTAGATAATTTTTGCTAATTTTTTAATTTCTAAGAATATGAATTATTTTTAAATAATTTATATTAATATAAAGTATCTTTACATTTAAAAAAAGAACAATATTTTTTAAATTAATTATTTTGCTAATTTTATGGCAAATTGCTTTATAAAATGCAAAATTCTATTATACTATATTCAACAATAATATAATCTTTTTACGAATATATCTTATTTTTTTATGGGAATTTTAAGTACTAAAATAATAAATGTCTATAAATCTTTTTTATATTGTCTTATGTCTTACAAATTATGAGTGCATAAATGTCTCTATATATATATATATATATATATATTGTACAATTATGCACAATTTATAATTAATAAAAATATACAAAATGTATAAGATATGTATAAATGTTAATATATATATTATCTGTAAATATAAATAATTGTAAAAACTTATTAGCATTCAGTGAAAAATGTGTACATAGCACATTTGTTTCTTTTAAATCAATAAAATAAAATTACAAAGTAAATTATATGGGATTATAATGTCACACTATTATTATATAATTTCTTTAAATTATATTTTATATAAATTCTCTTCTTTTCTCTCTCTCTTCTCTCTCTCAGTTTTGTGCATAATTACGAATTGATCATTTTTCAAGTACGATATATAAGGATTTGCTTATGCAATTAATTGAAAAAGAAAAAAATATGATAAAAATAGATATTATATTATGATACTTATATTATTTCTTATATATATTATATATTATATGTATAAATTCTATTTATAATTTAAAAAAAAAAAACTATTATTACATAAAGGAAATATTTTGTTCCATGTGAAAATAATAGTTACAAATTCTATACTTAGTTTGATTGTTTAATACATATACATATATACAGATATATTTTCAACTTAAGATACATTTTGTTTATGAAAAAATAATTTTTATCAATTTATTTTGAACGATTTTATGAACAAAAAAATTAATTATTTTAATTCAGTGTCATACAAATTTACAAATTCATCACATATATTTGTTTTAAAATTTAAAAGTTCATCGAAAAGTAACAAAAAATATCTTCTATGAAAGAAATTAATATATTTCTGTATGTTCTATTAAAAATTTATATAAAATATTGCACTGATGATACATTTGAAAAAAAAAAGTATCTATATGTTATTATTTCATGTTAAAAGAAAAAGATTGTCATGGATAAAAGGTATAAAAAGGGCATATTACTTTAAATTATTTTCATATAAACTAATTTTCGGATGAAAAATAAGCAAATATAATTATGTATTTCATTATTTACACACACGCACACATGCATACGTACTATTGCATTTTCTCATAATTTTTTTCATAATTTCATATAGTATCAATGTTTGCTTGCATGGCAAGTACCTCTATTAGGGTATCACGTCTCACAAAGTCTTCTTATTAATTATCAACAATTAACACTGTTACAAAGATTAGACTCCACGCAACGTGATTTTGTATCAATTATCGAATGATGTTTTTTTATACCTATATAATAGATACATATTTTTCATTTTCACATCTCATACATTTTTAACATTTCTTGTGGAAATAGGAAATGGAATTGCACTCTAGAATAAATCACAAAAATATTGAAGTTAAATGATAAATTCTTGCTATTTTTAATAGAAAGAATTTTTATAAAATTTATATAATATAATAAAAGATCATAATATTTTAATGAATTTTGTACCCATATGTACGTACCTATTTGTATATCTTCTTTAGATGAAATGAATTGCTTATAACAAATGATAAATAATATTGAAGCATGTATACAATATCTTTCACGATATAATAAATTAATACAGCAGTATTTAGAATCGCACACAGTATTCTATATTTTTTAATAACTGCTGACTTCTTAACTTTCAAATATTTATCAATTCGTCTATTTAAATGCTCAAAAATATTAATTGTAACGTTTCTTCGATTTGATCATTATATTTTTTATATCGTGGGAGCTATTATAATAGAATTAACAGAAATCAATATTTCGATGTTATTATATTGTTTCTGTTATATAAAATATAATTGATAAATTATATGTCAAATATTTTGTTTAAAAAACCGATTTTTATAGAAAAGAATTAAAATTAAATTTTACTTTTTTTCCGATTCTAGAATATTATTTAAGAATTATATAGGATGTGTAGATAATGTTTGTAATGATACAGTTGGGGTTGTGGGTGTTGTTAAAACAGGAATTGGAGTAGAAGGCATTTGTTGATGTGTTTGTCTTGGTGGTGATAAAAGTTCTTGTCTATCTCGTTCTCTTTCTCTTCCTGGACGCCATGCTTCTAATAATGCTTCAACTCTTTCTTCAGTAGGTCCCCAACGAGCACTACCAGCTGCATTTTGTAACCATACAACTAATGTTCCATGTGCTGCTCTAATATTGACTTCACCTCTATAATAAAAAATGATATTCTATATATATATATAATATATATATATATTTTTTTTTTATTTTGAAAGATATTCAAATTAAAATATTGTAATTTACTTTGGTAATATGTGCTGGAATCCATGTCTATATTCATGTTCCATTGCAGGTACAACTACTTGTTTACGCTTAAAATGGCTACTTTCTAATTTAATAAGAGCATTAGGTGCTGGATCTCGCCATTCTGGTAAGAATACTACGAAAGATAAAGGTTCAGTAGAATCAGCCAAAAGACGTTCAAAATGATTGACCATAGCTTCCATAAGTTCTTCACAATATGGTGGATTAGCTTGAAACGAGCCGCTTACGGGTCTAAAGTCTAAAAAAGCTCCTCTTGATCCAAAATAAGAATCTGTATCAGCAAATGCTGAACAATATTGTCTAAAGTAACAATTTAATGGAGATGCAAAACATTCAAATGTTACACCAAATGATCGTTGAAGACATTCAAAAACTGTGACAGGGAGAGCCATTTGTGTTGCTTGTCCTTCATTGATTCCAAGATATGTTTGATAACGTTTTAACATACACCAAACACGAGGTAAAAACATTTCAAATTTCTTATCATCAAAACAATTGTATCTATACAGATGTTCTAATTTAGCAAGATGTATATTATTAATACACACAGTATCACCATGAAAACGCAACATTGTTTGTTCACGTTCAGGAAGATAATCCACTTGTGGAAGTCGAGGAGTAGGAAGAGAAAATTGCACAGGATAACACCAAACTTTTCTTTGTGCACTAGCTGGTCCCCCTAATGGTATAACATTTCCTAAACCATTATCCTTTAATATTTGATTATTTTTATCTTTAACTTTTTTTGCATATTCTGTTGATAAATGATAAATTTTTAGACAGATACCCTCGACACTAGCTTTTACAGTCTCAGTAAGATGTGGTTGACATTGTCGTTTCAAGTGTGCAAGACGATCTTGGAAATCATCAAATGTAGCACCAACTGTTCGTCTCAACCACTGAAATGTATCTTCTGCATTCCATTTTACAACCTTTCTACTTTCTGATGAAGCTGCTCTTGATTCTATCATTTTTTTTGCAGCTTCCGCATATCGTGATAATTGTTTTCTTGCATCACCAGTGAATTTTGGCCGGACTAATTTAATAGGGATGTCATTCATAATTTCACGATACATAGACATAGAAATTTCAGGGAAACACTGACTTGGTAAAAGAGGATCTGAACCACAGTCTATAACTTTTCTTTCCATTAACCATCTGTTAAAGGAATCTTTTGGAGCATCTATAGATTCACGAGTATGACACAATTCTTGATAGCATTGTCTCAGTTTTGCAAGTAAACCACAACGTAATGCTTCTGCTTCAGGATGAACATGAGGTAAATTTGAAGGAGCCCTTTCATATATTATAACATTTGTTGGAATTTCCAAATCCCATGGTCCTCTATTGTTAAAAAAAATGATAAAATATATATTAAAAATATTTTTAATATAATACATAAAAATAATAATAAATTAAGACAATTTAACATACGCTAATACAAATTTTTTTGTAGCAGGAACAACACTATCTTCAGAAGCTCGGCGTTTAAGTGTTCCTCCTGAAGGAATAGTTCCATTTCCAGAAGCAGGTTGTACACCACAAATGCCAAGTGGATCCGTAATTGGATCAAACTTAAATATAGATAAAATTGACAGTTATAAGTTTATACTTTTATTAATCTATAATCAAATTTTATACCTTAGTACCTGAGGTTTCAGAGGTGGTATTACCCATAAAGATTCTCCAGTTAATTTATTCCAAAAATATGGACGATTCTCTCGTTTACTCCAAAATTTTTTCCATCCTTGTTGTTGAAGTTCAGGTGAAAGTTCAGATTCTGGAAATGTTCCTGGTGGTGTACCCTATAATTGAATAATAAACTAATTATGGAAAAAAATACTTTATTATATATATATATATTTATTTAATTACTTTATATTATGTTTATTCAAGTATTTAATTGATTTAGCCAAAAAATTTATGGAACATAAATATATGCTATATAGATTTATATAATATATCAATAAATTGGTATTCTTTAATTTGACATAATATATTTTTTAATCTATACATATCTCAATATAATTAAGTTAAGTTAATTTTTATTTAATTTTATATTTTTTATATAATTATTGATAATTTAATTATTTAATTTCGTATAATATATTCTAATATATAGAAAATGAAATATTATATCTTATCTACATTAAATAAAAAATAAATATTGACTAATAGGTTAATATAAACTTTAATATGCATTGATACCTGTGTCATTAGACCCGATTGTTGTATATGACCAAGTTGTGAACAATGGTCAGGTATACTTTGTGTTGAACTTAATATAGGTGTCTGTAGTTTTACAGGAGTAGGAACTATAACTTGTGCAACTGTTGGAGTTGTATCTTGTTGTAATGTTGGATGATGATGATGCATTGTAGATAATGAAGATGCAGGTTGGCCAGATAAAGTTTCCCAAGTAGAAGTATTTGGTATATCTTGTTTTCCTCCACTTACTTCATTCATTGTACTATGTACGCTTTGTTGAGTACTTCATCACATATAACATATATCATATGACACAATTATATTTTTTGATAAATATTTTATTATATATTTCATAAATTTAATAATATTCATATATTTTTTATTTATATAATATTTTACTTTAATATTTTTCAATAAAAATATTAATTAACATTTCTTGCATTTTATTTTTTAATATTAAAATATATTTTTACTTTATAAAATAAAAAATAATATAATTATAAATTTATTTATATATTTAATATTTACAAACTATTTAAATATAAATATAAAAAATGAAACTCGACATTTTAAAAAACTAGAACTTAAACTGTAGTAGAAAGAATTTTTATATCTTCAAAAAAAATTATTTTTTTTTTTATTATATTATAAATTATAATAAAATGAATTAAATTTCAACTTTCTTTACTTATCTTTAATAAATTTACATATATAAAAACATACAAATTATATGACAACATTTCGTAATTCAATGTTTGTTTACATGCCACCAAACCGTTTAATAAATTCATAATTTTTTGTAATATAAAATTATGCAAATTTACAAAAAACATGTAATTGTTAATATAAGACTTACTAGTGATAATAACGTTTCCAATTTGTAGAAAATGTACAACAAAACTTAGAATTCATTCATGATTTGTGAGATTTGACGCAACGACCTCCACCCGTGAGATACCATTTGCTTGAACTGAAATTCTAACGATAGCAAAGTTAAAGCTTTCTTCACAATGAGAAAGGAATCCATACAAAAAGAAGAATATTCTACATTAACCGAAATATCAAAATAATATTAATTTATAAAAAATATTTGAACAATAATTGTTTTTATTTATATTTATATATATATATATATATATAAA
>NW_006263343.1:280700-284743 GCF_000469605.1 Apis dorsata
ATTTTTATATTTTATTTTTTAGAAGATAATTTTGAAACATACGTAAGTTTTAAAAAAACATTAAAATATTAAAAAAAATAATAAAAATATTATAATCGAATAAAAAATTACGAAATGAAAAAAAAAATAAATTTTATTCTTTAATTTAAATTAGAAAAAAGTTAGAAATAATAATATTATTATTCATTATTATACATTTTATAATAATATATACTTTATATTTTTTGTGCAATTACAAAATTAATATTTATATTATCCTTTCTATTACTTTTTTATCTACGGATTGCGCGGCCAAATCAAAGCAATATGGCGGCTTGACATAATAACTTTTAATACGGAATATATTATTTTGATTATAACGAAATAATCATTACAGAATCCAATTAAATTTCGATTTATATGAAAGTATATGAGAAAGTATCTTGTGCTATATAAATTTGATTATAACATATTTGCAAACCAAATAAAAGTAGAGATTTTTTTAGTTTAAAACTGGATGTGCTTCCAAGATTTATTTTATTAATGGGTACAAAGATATCCTTAATTAATAAGTTAAATTAGTAATGTTATGTAGTAAGTTTTAGTATCAATTATCATCTTTCTATGAAGAATTATGTCGTCTACACAAAGCAAAATGAGAGGTACACAAATAGTATAGTTCAAAATAACCTTGTATTTTATATATTTTTGGCTTTTTTCTATCATTTTCTAAAGTATATATAAATTATTTTTATTTATTTATAATTATTATATATGATACAAATTTCAATCAAATTTGAAATACTATAATTTTTTAAATATAGGTCCTGGAAGACCACCAAAATCAAAAAACTCTTGTACATGGTGTGGAGAAACTAAACAACCTTTAAAATATGTTCTACCAACACAACATGGAAAAAAAGAATTCTGTTCAGAAACTTGTTTATCTGAATTTCGTAAAGCTTATGTACGAGGAGCTTGCGTTCAATGTGACAATGTTATTAGAGGTACACCAGTGAGATTAGAACAAAAAGATGGACCTACAAAAGATTTTTGTTCTTCATTTTGTTTAAATAAACATCAAAAAAAAGAAGGACAAACAGATATGAAGAAAAGTTGGTAGTTTATAAAAATTTAAAAAATATTAATAAATCTTATATACATATTTATTAATGACTGTCTTATTTTAATAGCTAATAGGGACCAATCATCACCTGCACCATCTCTTACACCATCAGGATTAATAAGTGGAAATAATATTCCATCTACAACTCAATCATTTACGAATACAAATCATACAAATATATCTCATTCTCCATCAACTTCCACTGGTCCATTTCAATATGAAACTTATCAAACTTTTGATTGGGATCTTTACTTAAAAGAAACAAACAGTCAAGCTGCACCTATTGAATGTTTTAAACAGGTATTTGAATTATAAATATAAAAATTCAATTTCATGATTTTTTCATTAAAAAGAAAATTAAGAAGAAAGTAAAATATAATAATATTGAAATTATATTTTAGCATGAAATTCCACCAACTAATGAATTTAAAATGGGGATGAAATTAGAAGCTCTTGATCCTCGTAATTTAACATCAACATGTATTGCAACTGTTGTTGGAGTTCTTGGTCCTCGTCTTAGATTAAGGTTGGATGGTTCAGATAATAAAAATGATTTTTGGCGTTTAGTTGACAGTAATGAAATTCATCCAATCGGTCATTGTGAAAAATCGGGTGGTATGTTGCAACCACCATTGGGCTTCCGAATGAATGCTTCCAGTTGGCCAATGTTTCTTTTGAAAACATTGAATGGTGCAGAAATGGCACCTGCAAAAGTATTTAAACGTGAACCAAAAACACCACGTTGTAATATGTTTGAAGTTGGACACAAACTGGAAGCTATAGATAAAAAAAATCCTCAACTTATATGCACAGCAACTGTTGGTGCAGTTAAAGATGATATGATTCATATTACATTTGATGGCTGGAGAGGAGCATTTGATTATTGGTGTCGTTTTGACTCTAGAGATATATTTCCTGCTGGTTGGTGTTTTAAAAGTGGTCATCCATTGCAGCCACCTAGACAGAAATGTAAGAATTATAACTCTCCTTTAAATTATGTTATTAAAATATATTTTTTACTAAGTAATATACATAAATATTTGTAGCAACAGGGCCTAATAGATTTAAATCAAGGACAAGTAATGTCTTACCAGTAATGGCAGTATCTGGTGGAGGTACTAATGGAGAACCAGCTGTTGCTTTAGTGAGTCCAGCAGGTTCAAGTGCTCCACCACAACCAGCTACAGAACCTGATACTAGTACAGCTAATACCAAACCACATTCTTTAGGGAATGGTATGTCTTATTTCAATTAAATATTTTATTGTATGTTTGTATTTTTTTACACTTAATATTTTTATTATGTTACAGTTACAATTTATGTAAATCATAATTGCACATGTGGTCCTTATTTTGATCCTCGTAAAGTAAAGGCAATGCCAGCACAATTTGGTACTGGCCCTATTTTAAATGTTACAAGAGATATATTTCAAGCTTTTTTAATGGCAGCAATGAGTCCAAGACAAATGTTGAGTTTATTAAAACGTGGTGAAGGAGAAACTATAAGTTTAATTTTAGAAAGCAAACCTACTTCCGTTAGATTACCTATATTTATGGAAGAAGAAGATTTTTACACATACATTAGGCGACAACTTGAAGATCTTTGTGCATGTGAACATATGTTATTTAGAAGGAAAGAGCCTTGCAACAAATGTCCAAATAGTCAACAACCACAATCTACCAATAGTGAAGAAGTAGTTAATACTGCTACTACGACGAATAATAGTACTATTACTGCAGAAAAAAGAAGATGGTCTCAAAATCAACAAAATCTGTCATCAACTACTCAACAACAAACACAACAAAATTCTGTACAAAGTATAAACAATTCATCATTGTCATCACCAACAGCTGCAAAACAACAACGAAAATCTGTTCCAGGTTAGTTTTATTTTTTTAAATAAAATTATTATTGATAAATAATTCATTGAAGATCAAAAATATATTATTATTATAATTAGAGCTTGAAGCTGCAACATCAACTACTCAATCTGAAAGTTCTATGAATCGCACACCTTCTACTGAACCAGCAGAATGGACTATTGAAGATGTAATTCATTACATTGGTGTTACTGATCCTGCATTAGGACAACATGCAGATTTATTCAGGAAACATGTAAGAAACATGCACTTTATATTATTTCATATTTATTTTTTAATAGTATTTAAATTGAGTAATAAATTCGTTCACATTTTTTCAAAATTATATTGAATATTACATTATATATTATATATATTATATAAACTCTAATTTTATTTTTTTTCTTGTTTTCTTTATTTTTCTAAACAATTATAAAATTTTCGTCTTTTTATAAAAAATTTAAGCACGTATCTTTAGTTAATTCCATCTATAATATTTAATAATTTGCAAAGATATTTTTTTTATTTGATGTATAATAATATTTTTTTTTGTAACATTAGTAAATAAATAATAATAATAATAAATGAATAATAATAGCATAAATAATAAATAAGTTAATTCTAATGTTGCCATTATAAGATCATTACTATCATATGATTCAATTATAAATGATAATTATTTTCTGCTTACTTGTATGATCAAAATTAATAATAAAGTATATATTTTACATATGTGCACTAATTTTTTCAAAGATATAACAATTGTTCAATATAAACCAGTATATAAATAATAGTATATAAATTTTTTTCAGTATATAAATAGATTTTTAAATCTATTTTTTTTTATATATTTTTTTCTTTTTTTACTTAAAAATAAATTTTTGTATTTTATTTTATTCTAAAAGAAGATAAAATAGTATATTCTAATTAATTTGAATAAAAATAATTTGTATGAAAAAAATAATAAATGATATTTATATTAGATATTAAGAAAAATTCTTACCATTTTTTTTAATTTTTTAATTAAAAAAATTATTTTTATTAATTAATTTTATTTTTATTTTTATTTTTATTAATAA
>NW_006263343.1:285062-288307 GCF_000469605.1 Apis dorsata
TTTTTTTTATTTTTTAAAAATAAGAACATTGATTTTTAAAATTTATATTTTATAAATAAAATTTCAAATATCTTTTCACAATTTTTTTATATGTTTATTCATTAGCATAAGTAATATCATGATAATATTTTTTGAAATATAAATATTTTTTAGCGAAAGAATTTATTATTCAATTAATTATATAATAGTGAAATTTTTGTTTCCATTGAAAAGAATTTTAAAATCTTATGCAAATAATTAATAATTGAATAACAATAGAACGAGAATTTTTATCATATTATTAATTTTTGCGAACTATAATTAATTGCAAATATAGAGTTTTTCTGCATAATAAATAAGAATTATATATTATATTAATTATTAATAAAATAAAATAATTTTCAGGAAATCGACGGAAAAGCTTTGTTACTTTTAAATTCTGATATGATGATGAAGTATATGGGATTAAAACTTGGACCAGCACTTAAAATATGCAATTTGGTAAATCGTATTAAAGGCAGAAGGCATATACTTCTGTGACTTTATCAATCTATGTACAGTGAGTTAAATTGACATATTACTTAAACAGGCTGGTCAAGTTTGTTTTCATTATTGAGAACAAAATAATATATAAGTTGTTAAAATAATGTGAATATATTGAGTATAATTTTTCAAAACCTATTCATTTATTAATCTACATAGATTTTAAGTAGAAGAAAATCAAAGTTTAATTTTATTTTAGTATTTAAATATTTTTTTCTTTAGAATAATATAAAATTACATTAATTATATGAATGTAAAATCTTTTTGATAATGAACAAAATTAAAATTATCTATAGAAGAATCCTAGAATTTAATTAGTCTTCAATGCTAAAAATATTAAATTAAAAAAAATTACTTTTCGCAATATGTTTGCCTTTTCGAACTTTATTGTAATTTTTATATATTCTTCTAAAATGATAACTTTTATTATTTAGATAATTCCAATTCTTTCTCTAATGATGATACTTTTGACATAAAAATAGCGTAAAGTATAATATAATATAACAATATTTTTACTCATTACATTTTTGAATGCACTTTAATATGTTAGATATGAGCATAATTATAAAAATAAATAATTATTTTTTAAACTTTATTTTTGTTTTTTAATAATAAAATATACTTTCATATTTTACGCATATTTGTCAAAAGTAATATAAATCATAAGAAATATGTGTACAAAGTGTAATTATTTTTTGTTTCATAATATTTAAGAATTATTATTTTTATATGTAATTACTTTATCTATTTTATACTATTATATTGTTAAAACAAATAATAAGGTATCATTTTATACATAGAAAGGCAACATGTTCTATTTTATGTTTATTATAAGCAAAAAAATTTAAAATGCAGACTATTGTTTATGTTAAACTATGTATTATGTAATTACATTTTTTTATTATTTTTTTTCCTTTTTTTAATATATATTTATATAAATATTAATAGTATTATAATATTTATATAAATATTTTATATATATATAATAAAATTATATTAATTACATGAATANTTTTAAGAAATCTAATTTTGAATATGTAATTCAAATAAAGTTGAATTGCTGTATAACATGTGTTTTAGAACATACACTTTTATATTTTATATATATAAATGTTTATATTTTTTATAAACTTCAACTTTCACGTAAAAAAAATTTCTAAATGTTACATAATATATTTATTAACATAATTTAAAAACATAAAAAATGTTTTTTATAAGTGGAAAGTAAATTTTTTTAAAAGTGGAATGTAATTCATAGGCGGGGGCATTAAAAATAACTTATACACTTTTTTATAATTATTTTTATGATACAGTATTATATATTTGTTTATTTTCATTTTTTATTATATATATCTTTTAAACTTCTTGTAGTAATATATGCGAATTATGTTTATTGCATAATATTAATATAAGTACAATTTCATTTTGATATGTATATAGAAAATTTGAATATGTGCAAAATTATCTCTGTGATATATTGCATAATTATAATATTAAAAATTAGTTATTATATGAATATGTAAAAAAGTAAAAAGTAAAATATTCATAAAATTTAAAATACATTTAACATATTATAAAATCTATATTATATAATTTTCTTATACGTAAATATGAAGTATGTATATATATAAATAATATATTTAAAATAGCGATATCAAAATATATTTTCTATTAAATTAATTTTTGATTTAATTTGATATATAAAAATAATGTTAGTAATAGTAAAATGGCTATGACAAATATTGAGATCTTTGTAAAGTAATATAACAATTAATTATCAAATTATATATTTCTTAAGTAATTAATCAAATTAAGTTTGACAAATGAAATTAGAACAAACAAATTTAAATGTTATTTTCAATAAAATTTCACAGCTATCTTTTTTGATAATTACAATTATAATATGCAATTGAATAACATGCAAATGTAATGATTTTAATAATGCTATTAAAATCTAATATTGCTATTTTATATCTTTTTTATATCATTCTTTTTTAAAATTATAACTTAAAAGTTTTATAAAAAAATATCAGATATTTTAAATATTATAAAAAAAATTATATAATGAATTATTTAATTAAAAATATAATTATATTTAAAAATATAATTATATTTGTTTTCATATATATATTTTCTTTTCATCTATTTTTCTTTGAAATTATTTATTTTTGAATAAATATTTGCATATAATAAACTTAACAACTTCTTGTCAATAATGTGAGAAAATAAAATTATATTAAAGGAAATATTTTTTTTTTATTTGAAATTTATTTTTTTTTATTTATAATATTTAATAATATTTAACAATTCTTAAAAATTATTAATTTTACTAATCATTGAAAAATCAGATTTTTTAATATTTTACTTTTAATTTAAACAATTTATTTAGAAGAACTTAGATTTATTCTATCAATAATTTTATTGTTTATTCTTGTGTAATTGTATATATAGTATTCTAGAAACTGTTATTGATATTAATACATTTTAATTTATTTATAAATTTTTAAAATAAAGAAAAAATATATAAAGTATAAAAAATAAAAGTGTTTAATTTAATTAAACCACAATAATCTGTTAATAAAATTAATTATATTTTGTTTTATAGTAAATTAAATAAACAATTAAAATAATTGTTAATATTAAAATTTTATTTTATTTGAGAAAAATAAGAAAAGAAAAAATTAAAAAATATTAAATTAAAATATTTATTTTTTAATTTTTTA
>NW_006263343.1:288421-297398 GCF_000469605.1 Apis dorsata
AAATAAAATTTTATATTGTAAAAATATTATTAGATATTAATAGATATAATATTAATAGATATACATAAATGTATATGATTATTTTGTATATTAAAATTATCTTTATTTATTTAATCACTGCAAATTCTTATTCCATTAACAATTTTTATATAAACAAAAATTTATAAATAATAAAGAATAAATTTTTAAGAATTTAAATTATATAAATTGTTGTGAATTTTTAATTTTCATCTGAATCGTCAGAATTTGAATCATTAGGTCCTTTAATAGTTTTAGGTTTTGAAATATGAGACAACCATGATTTTTTATTATCTTCTGAAGAAATGTTCTCTTCAAAAGTAATTGCACCAGAAAGTGAAATTCTATATTCTAATATTTCAGTTGAAAAATCATCACGATTTCCTAAATCAGTAAATCCCACAATATAATCTTTAGTTTTACCATTAACAATAAGAGCAATAGTAGGAATAATTTTGATCCTTAAGCGTTCTGGAAATATTCAGTTTATTAGAATTATTATTAAATATTTTGAAATTTAAAGAATTTCAATAGAGAGAAAGAAGATAATTAAAACTTACCAGTTAAAAATGGACATTGCATTACATTCAACTTACAAAACTTTGCTTCTATGTGTTTCTTTGCAAGAATTTTAAAGTGATAATCTACTATTTTGCATCTTGGTGAATCATCTTTATAAAATAAACAGACAATGTTTTCCGATTTTTTTGATATTTCAAAAAATTCTTTTTCATCATATAATTCTGAATATTCCCCATGACCCTAAAATATGCATACATCATGTGTCCTATCAATAATATCAATAGTAATGTTCAGTTTATATTATAAATAAAATTAAATCACACAAGCGGTGATTTGAACATATGATAAAATTATAAAATTTATAAATTATATTTTACCAATGATAGCCAATTTTGTTTTTGTTGTTGAAGTAATTTTAATTTCTTAAAACGTTGTTCACGCAATTTTTCAAAATCGCTAATATCCAAATTATCTAACTTTTCTATCTCAGCATCTAATTGTTTCTCAACGCAATGAGTCGCTTCTATTATTTTTTTTTGTAAAATAGTTTCCATTTTTGACTTAGTGTAAAATTCAAAAAGAGTTATAGGTTATATAAATTTAATACGTAATTTTATAATATGAAAAAAGATGAATAACTATTTGCATATGTATAGCTAGTTAAGATATATATATATATATATATATATATATGTATATGTATTAAATTATTTTCATTTTATATTTTATATATTAAATTAATATATTATAGTATACAAATAATGAATATCTGTGTTTTATAATATTTGCTATTTTTAATTTTAAAAAATAAATTTATTCTTATAAATGAAACTTCATTTTAAAAAATTTTGTTATATTTATACAAAACTTATACAAAGGAAAATCTATTTTTATTTTTATTTTTATTTTTATTTTTATTCTTATTCTTATTCTTATAATTTTTTATAATGTTCTTATAATTCAATTAATTACATCTAAAGATATATTCATTTAGGGGAAACTTGTATTATATAAATTACGGTTGAACTTTGGAAAAAAGCGCCAAATTCAAATTACGTCAAAGTTTATATATACAATTAATACTATAATATGTAATTATTTTTTCAATAAAAAATATATATATAAATTTTATAAACAATATTTTTTGCATTTAGTCATTTTGTAAGTTAAATTGAATTATAAACTTGTACTGAATTAAATTGAATTAAAATTAAATTTCAATTGTTATAAGATTGTTATAAGATTAATATTAATTACGCTAATGTTAAGTAGTATATTATTCAATTTGAATTGTGCTTAAATAATCAATATAATTTGAATTCTTTATTCAAAAAACAATTTGAATAATTTAATGATTAATATTGTGATTATTTTCTTAGTAAACAATTTGGTTATAAGATAATATCAAATTAGCACTAAATTTCTATAAAACTATATCTATCTATATTGACATTATGTATTAATTTATCAAATTTTATAAGTATATAAAGTTCCTTTTGATGAAATGATATCACATTATTTTTATTTTCAATTATCAATATCATATCTAATTGTAAATAATCTTTATTTTTTATTTATCTACAATTTATAATATGATAACATAGAAAATTTATTATTTATACTAATTTCTTCCTCAATTATCTTAAAAATGACAATTTTGCTTGGAACTTTAAATTTTATACCAAATTTGCATCAAAAATAGAGTTTAATATATAAATGAAAAAGAAAATTAGACAAAAAACATTAATATTAAAAATATTAAATAATTATATAATAAAAAATTAAATAGTAATAATAGTATTAATTAAAAAATGAAAAATAATTTATATATATCATGAATATGCATAAATTATTATAAAAATATATTATATTATTATATAAATTCATAAAGTTATAAAAAATATGGTTGTACAATATACTATAGCCAACTTAAGATGTGAAAGATATATAGCAAAAATATTTTTATTGTAAAGATTTGATATATTTTTAATGTAAATTTGACATAAGTCTTGATATAAATTTTGATATATTTTTGATACCACATTAATATAACTTGATAACTGAATCTTATATCGAATTTGATAATATTTTGTGATAAAATTTATATCAAGAATTTGGAAAATCTAGCAAAGATAGATTTGAGAGTAGAGTAATTAAATTATATAATCAACATAGCAACATGGAATTTTTTAATTAAAAGATAATTTGAATTTGGCGCGTTAATGTTTTTATCATTTAATCGAATTGGCAAAAGTTCCAACATGAGTATACATAGTGTCATATAATTCACAAAAAATTTCCAAAAATCTAAAATTTGCATGTAAATAATTTTTAAATCATTGAATTCTGATTATTAAAACTGTCATTTTTAGATTCTACACATTAAAATTTATAAAAATATATAAAAAAATTCGAAAATATTAATGTTTTTTCCAAAGTTTAATTAAAAAAATAATAAATAAATAAAGAATTAATAATATTAGTGATATATAATAAATTCAATTATATCAAATAAAATAAGTTTAATTACAGTTCGTTCTAGACGCAATTAAGTTTTATAGTTGTCAACAGTAATAAAGATGGCGGATTTAACGTATGAGTAGTTGATGTTTGCTTTGATACGTGCATTGACGATTTTATGAAATAGTCGCATTAACATATTGTGTGGTGTGTATGTGCATGCGTGTGCGTATTTATACAAAGTAAATTTTGTTTTATAAAATATGTTAAAAATTTGTTGAATATGAGCGAAGGAGCGAATTCAATATCGCAAATCTGCGAGAATTCGCTTACGACCTTGAAGGATGAGGTCGATCCTGAAGAACTTCCTCCAAGAATAATTTCGCATGTTACTAGAAGATCACGATTTGGTACAGGCAATGTTCCGCTTTCGCCTTACATTTTAATTGATGGAAGAAAATTGCGAAGTTCCTTGGCATTAAGCAAAAAAAAGCTTCCTCGACGTGTTAGTTTTCCAACAAATGATAATCATTTGATTACGGGATATTTGGAGCCGGCCAATCCGTGGAAATTCGGTGAGGATAAATGTATATCGCATCAGTTTTATGATCATTTATTCATTCCAGTTTGATAGTTTTTGAAAGTTTATATTTTGTACTGATCAATAAATATATATTAATTATTCAAGAATCTATACTTTGTCTTTAATAATATTTTAATTATTATTAAGTTAATTTATAGATATATGAATATAAGTGTTTTTAAATTTGTAATATTGATTAATCTATTAACATAAATAAAAGAATGTGTAACTAAATATCTTTTATATTTAAAAAAGCAAAATTTATTTTATAAACGATTAATTAATGAAAATATTCAAATTATTTTATATAATATATTATTATATAATATAATATAAAAAATCATTTATAAATTAAAATATTATAGATATTATATTATTATTTAAAAATTCATAAAATTTTGTTAAAGTAAATATTATTTTAACAATATTATAATATCTTAAAAATTATATATTTATAATAATAAACAATAATAAACAATTATATATTTAATAATAAACAATAAATTTAGAATAAAAATAATACAAAGAATAATATCAATTATAAAGAATGGTAAATTTTAATAAAAATATTTTTTTTTTCAAATATTGAAACACTTAATTTAGTTATTATTAAAAAACATCACTATTTTTTTATTATGTACATATTTAAATATAAATATTGAATATATTTAATTTCTTTAAAAAAGTGTACTTGTATTATTTTTCATTGAACTTTCCAAATGATTTATTAAATAAGAAAAAATTATCACTTGAAATTAATAATTTATAAAAAAATATGATTTTTGACATTAATAAAAAATATATATTAATATTATAATTAATATTTATAGAAAATTTGTATTTTTCAAAATTAATTTAAATTTATTATATTAATTATATTTTTAAAAAAATTGTTATTTTAAGTATTAATTATTTTGTATTAAACTATTGTATTAAACTAAAATCAAATATATTTTTATAAGTATAAAATTTATAAAATATTATATTATAAAATTGTTTCATTTTTTGTTTAATTATATTATTATTTGATCTTATTCATTCTTTTAATATAACTAGATTTTTAATTTTTTTATATATATATATTTAATTATGTATTCAAATGGAAATTTTTTTTATTTGATAATATTAACATTTGTTTAAATTGCTGAAGTAATTTATTCAAATTTTATTTTGAAAATATTATTATTCATAAATATTATCAATCATAATTATTTTGTGTAATTTATCTATATTATTTTTTATTTGAATAGTTATAATATATTATTAAGTCATTGAGTTTTTTATAGATCATGCCAGATGTAGATCATTTAAGATTTCACAATGTGAACTATATACTAATTATAAGTTTGATGCAATATTAAAATATCTACAATAATATGTACAATATATGTATATACAATTCTCTTAAATTTTCTTAAGATATCATAACTTCTATAAATTATTTTATTTTTAAAGTTAATCATTATTTTAATCATAATTTGTAAACTTGATCATTTTAAATAGAATAATATATATAAAATTATATTATGTGTAATATAATTTGTTGTTCATTCATTTATATTTTAACTTATATTTATATTGTTTTATACATATATTTTTTTTAAATACATTTATCTATTAAAAAAAAGTATTACATGAGAATTGAAAGTAAATTATGACATAGTATTTCTAAAATATTTAATCATTAATTTTTATAAAACATTTTATTTACATTATTGTATTAATACGTTCTCTGTGGAATTGTAAATAAGAAAATAAAGTGGAAGCTAACTTTTTAAAAAGAATAATATTCTGCAGAAAATCTTTGATTTATGATATATATTTTACATCCATATTAAAATATTTAATTGAATAAAATAAAATATCAAATATTTGGCTTTTTTCTTAAAAAAAAAGATGAAGAGTTGATTTCTTCTTGATCCTCTGCTTCCAGGGTCAAATTTATCAACTTACTTTCTTGTGATAGAGAGGTGAACATTCAATGGAAATGTAGACACTAGTTAATGATCAAGTCATTGCTACAAATGAAAAACTTGGTGAGTCACCAATGAACACCGCAGTGAACGTGTTAAGAAACATATACTCAGAAACAACAAAATAACAAACTGAAGTTTAAAATTATGTCATAATATGTGTTATTAGTAATACTTTATTAATAGGTTTGATAATAACATAATATATAAGATTAGCATGGAGATGGTGGATTTAACATTTGAAAATAATCAAAAAAATTCACATAAATATATATATGTCTAATATAACCTTATTTTAAATTACAATAAGTTTTATGATAATTTTTAACTATTGAATATTATAAAGAAGTTTTAAAATAATAATTTTTCAATTAATTATTCCAATATAATCAATATAATACAATATAATTTTTTTAGGATACAAAGGTTTTCAATGTCCTTACATACCTGTTGATCAGTCTTTGGAAATCAGGATATCAGAAACTATCAAATTCGAGAAAATATAAATTTGTATGCACTTGATCAATATATCATTGATAATTGAAGAAAAAAAAAGGATGATATATTGATAGCATTGATAACTAAAATGTATTGAATCAAATGAATGCATTTGAATAAGAAACTTTCATGCAAACTAAATATAAACATAAGTTTCAACATAGAGAAATTTATTATAATATTATTAATTTTCAAGTAAATAATTAAATTAAATTTATTATAAATTTATTATAAATTTTGTCATTAAATTTTGATACCTGATAGTTTTTGGTCTCAATTTTTTGGCATTTGATTAACAAAATGCAAAGGTTCTAAATGTTAATCACTTTAATATTTTTATTCGTTAATGAAGAATTAATTATTTTATAAATAATGTAATTGAATATAAAATTTGTATTTAATTATTTCAGAAACAAGGCTAAATTAAGCATATAATTATGTGAGTTTTTTCAGTTATTTTTAAAACATTTCTAAACTGAATATCACATATTATGTTTTATATATTTTACAGTATTCTGGAGCATCATTCATTAATCATGTACATTTTAATATGTCAAAAAATTAAAAATTTTTTATTAATTTAATGATATGTTGATTAATTATCCACAGCTGAAAATGTGAATTGTGAAGATGTAATCTTAGCATACAAAGAATCTTGTATAAAACATAATTCAGATCCTTTGGAAACTATTATAAATCAACTTAAGGTAAGAATGCATTTTTTAAAAATATATATTTAATTAATTTAAGTTGGAAAAGATATGAAATAAATGTTAAGACATTATATGAAAATATGAAATTGTTTTTAAAAGTAAAAAGAATCAATTTTATGATTTTATCTTTATGATTTTGTGATTATATGATCTAAAAAAAAAAAAAATCTATTTTAAGTTTATTTTAATTAAAATTAAGATATACAAAATTAGAAAAGTTGTTGATTGAAATTATATACATTTGATATTGCAAATAACAAGATATATTTATTAATAATATAGAATTTGGATACATTTCAATTACGAAATGAAGAATTAGATTTAAAAGGACAGATATTAGATATTAATCATGCAGAACCATTGGAGGAAATTTTCAAAAGAGTACAATTTAATAAAATTAATTTAGAAGCTACATCTTTGAATGATGAGGTATCTTTATTAATTTAAAATTTTATTAAAAATTTTATTAAAACAAAAATTATTTCTTTTAAAATATTATTTAATATAATTTATAATTTTTTTATTATAGAGTTCTGTGATATTATTTGATATGTTAGAATATTATGAATCTGCAAGGCATTTGAATATTTCATCTAATCAAAGCATTGGAATTCATGGTTGGCAAGCATGTGCAAATATGATAAAAAAGGTACACATATTCTTTTATTATAAAGAAGTTTATATGAATATTATTAGTTTTAAATGTTATTTTATATTATTTCATTAATTATTATATATAGAATGATTGTTAAGAAAATTAGAAATGATACTAAATATTTGTATTGATCTTTGTATTATTTAATGTATAATTAATGTAATCATTGTTTTTATCTAGACTCAATGTTTAGAACATTTTGAAGCTAAGGATGTAATTCTTAATGAACAATACATAAATATCTTGAGCCGTGCATTACGATTAATCTGCCATTTACATGTGCTTAAATTAGAAAATTGTGGACTCACAGGAAGATCTATTGTCACACTAGGTATTTATTTATGCAATATATATTGCATAATATATATATTATGCAATATAATTTATACTTGATTTTTCTCTTTTAAATTATAAATTATAAATTATAATTACAATTTGTTATTAATTTTTAATTTGTTATTATTTTCATTTTTTATAAAAATTATTAATTAAAGTTAACAAATCATAAGTATATATGACATAATAAAGTAAAAAATATTAAAATAATTTCAATATTTTTTTGGATATAAATATATTATAAAATGTAGATTGAAATTTATTATTCTACATATTTATATATCATATTTTATATACTAGTTTTTTCTTTTTATTTATCTTCTTTTTTTAAAGAAGATAATATATTATAAATCAAAAATAATTATAAAAAATTAATTATTAATGTATATTGTTATACATTATAATTCAATTATTTTTTTAATTATATATAATTATATTTTTATATTTTAGTAAAAAAAGTGTTATATTAATTATTAATTAGAAATAATAAATATAAAATAAAATTATACATTTTTTGAATCTTTTAATCTTTTAATACTTTTAATCAATTTTTTTATTATATTTTTTATTTTTTATTTTAATTTCATTTTTATTTATTTTATTTTTAGATAATATTATTCTGAGTAAATAAAATATACTTGAAATGTTGAACTAATAATATTATTAAAATTAAAACAGCATAATTTAAAATTTGCAGAAAATTCCATTAAATATTATATTTGATGAATTTTATATTTGAAATATTTATTTATTCTATATAAATTTATTATTGCCATTTTTTAAATTTTCATTTTTTTCTTTCTCTGTAATATTTTACATAAACTTATTGTATATATAAGTATATTACTTCTATTTATAAATAAAAATTATGAAAAATGAAATAAAAAATTGGATATATTAATTTTATTTTATATTTTTCCATGTGTATTCTTACATCCTACTTTTAAAATTAAATAAATTAAAAAATTAATTAAGAAAATCTCTTAACATATTTTCACATATATTGTAAATGCTTTAAATTGAAATATTATTAATTTTTAATAAAATTATTATTTATTTACATGATAAAATGAACTATTCTAAATTAAAATAATAATATTCTTTTTTTATGTTTTATATTTTATATGTTTTATATTGTTTATTATTATTTTTTATGTTTTATATTTCTCATACTTAAATATAATTAATTACTTAAAATTTATTATTATTTAAGAATTTA
>NW_006263343.1:297652-298483 GCF_000469605.1 Apis dorsata
TTAATTAAATTAATAACTAAAAAATTTAAATTTAATTTGTAATTAATAATTAAGTATTTATTTAAATTAAATTCAATCTATACATATGATAAGAATTTTATATTAAAAATAATAATCTTATTTTATATCTTATATTTTATTTTATTTTATATTTTAAAATATTTCAACTTGAAATATATTATCATTATATTTTTATATTGTAATATATATTGTAATGTTATACAATATTTCAAATAATTTTGAGAAAGAAAAATATACTTAAATATTAATATGAAAAATCAAAAGTATTTTTAAAAATTTGATTATATTAATGTATTTAATGTATTATTTTGATTATAAAAGAAATTATAATCATAATATTAATTAACTATAATAAATTAACATTAATATTATAATATTTAATTTTAAAATATGTTTTTTTCATTTAAATAAAATTTATTGATGTAAACTTTCCATAATATAATAAAATGTTTATATACTTAATTAAAATTAATAAAACAAATTTATCTATAATACAATATTAATATATATATATACATATATAGACTTTTTAATAGTTGCAGCATTAAAAATGAATACAGGAATAAGAGAACTTTATTTAGCTGATAATGGGCTGAATTTATATGATGCAATACAACTTGGTTCTCTTCTAAGATTAAATAATCACATACAACTACTTGATATTAGGTATGTAATTTTATATGTAATAATAAAATAAGATAATATAATAAATAAGATAAATAAGAGAAAATAGATACTTTTACATAATATAGATAATTATATATAGAATATATAGAATATAATAGAAAATATAAAATAATAAAAATTGAA
>NW_006263343.1:299030-304902 GCF_000469605.1 Apis dorsata
GTAAAATATGTTATTACAAGTTATTTAAAACAATGTTACATTAATAAACTAATGAAAGAAATTATTATAGTTTTTTCCTCTATTGAATAATTTCAAATTATTTGGAAGCAATTATTATGTTAACAAACATTACAATAATTTATTTTTTCTTTTTTTTCAAAAGTTAGTTTTTTTATTTTACAATTTTTGCTTTAATTATATGAACTGCAATCATTGTGTATCTGTTTATATTTATTGATTATTTACTATTTATATATTACATCAACCATATGTTTTTATATATTTATATTATATTATTTATTCTAATATATGCTATATCACATAGCTAAAAATAATTAGCTATTGAATTATATATTTTATATTGAATTATATTTGAACATAATAATAGAATTAATGAAAAAGAATATTTAAATATCATATTTTGTATATATATAATTGTATTATTGAAATAATGTATATTATTTTTTAGTAATAATGTCATACAAGATGATGGTGTACGTGATATCTTAGAAGGTCTCATCAATCAAATAAATGAAGACAAAGATGGTAAAGGTTTAAATATATTAGTATTATGGAATAATCAACTGACAAAAAAATCGTCTCCCTATTTCGCACGTATTATAGTATGTAATTTTATATATCATTATATGTCATGCATGTGTGGACATGCATATATATATATTGTTAGAATTTTATATATTTATATGGTTCTATATTATATTAATAATATTTATTTATATAGACATTGTGTAAAACGTTGGAAACATTGAACATCGGAAAAAACATTTTAACTGACGAATTTTTATTTGTTATAAAGGATGCATTGAAAAAAAATCGTGTTTTGTTACAATTAGGAATACAATCAACTGAACTCACATGTGATGGTATTGTTACATTATCTGAAATTATTGAAATAAATCAAGTTTTACAAGTAAATATCAAAAGCTTTAAAATATTAAGAAAAATATAATAACTTTTTAAATAAATCTATGTCTGTCTATTATTTTAGAGGATAGATTTACGAAATAATAGCATACAAGTGACTGGAATGAAAGCTCTTAGTTTTGCTATGAAAAAAAATAAAAATATTACTAAAATAGATTTGGACGATAAACTCGACATAAAAGTAGTAAGTAATAAATTTTGTATATTATATTGTATATTAAGATAAAAATTTAAAACATTATTATTATTGTTTATTTTTTTTTATGTTAACAATAGGATGACCAGACCTTGCATCAATACACGCAGCTTGTAGCTGATATTCGAAGCTGTTGTTTGGAAAACAAACAAAATCATATATTAGAAGAAAATAGCGAAGGTTTTGAAAATTCATATCATAGCAGATTCTTTAGTACAACCTCCCGTAAAATTTCGCTTACTTGTCAAACATTACCATGTTCTTTATCATCCATGATTTCAATACAAAAAGATGAATCTGAACAATCAATGCTCGAACCGAAACGTATTAATGGAGGTCGTCTTCGTTCTCCAGCCCCTAGTCCTGTCTCTTCACCTATAGCCAGTCCAATATTAAGTCCTTCACGAAGTCGATTTGTAGTGTCTCGAGTACCAGAGACGTTACGTTCTACAGATTCCTCAGTATCTTCGTCATCAATTGTTTTTTCATCCCTTGGATCATCACCTACCTGTATCACTTCTGCAAGTGGGTCATCTAGATTTCGCGTTTCAGTTGTTGAATCAGCAAATATCTTATGTTTATCGAAACCTATTATTACTACTACTGAAACTGATATCACGGTCGATTTAAATTCGAAAGTTAATATTGCAGAATCAATTGATTCAGATGATTCAGATAATGTATTTGCATCTGAATTAGGAATGAATAATAATAATCAAACTACTGAAATTTTGCAAAATACTTCGAACAATTTTTCTGATCTAGCTTTAAATGTAGTAGAAGAAACGTGTACATCAACAGTACCTGGATATCCTAATATAAAAGAATCAAATACAAGTAAATCTTTCCTTAATACAACAATTAAAACTCAATCTAATGATAATATAAGTTCTGTAACTTTAGAATGCAAAGAAGATGGTAATGTGTCAGACAATCAAATTATTTTGAACCAATTGGAAGATATTTTGACGACAAAAAATATTGAGAATATAGAAAATTATTATAAAAAAGATGCAAAAGATATAAAAATTACATCTAAAGATAGAAATGATAAAAATTCTCCTTATACTACAATAATTACTAACAAAGATGATACAACAAATACTTGTACAAATGAAAACATAGAATTACAATCACAAACAAATCACGATCCAATACAAAAAAGTACTTCTAATTTAGGAAAATTACTTTCGCTATTTCAACATTCTAGTTGTTTTTTTTCTGATTCCACTAACATTAATCAATTAAAAAGTAAAAGTACATTTCAAGGTAGCATAAACAGCATGATGACTCTTGGTGATAAATTCCATTATTACATAAAAGATAAAAAAGATAGGATTTACAATCGTGAAACAGAAGAGTCGTCGGTATCACTAAAAAATAAATCAAAATTTTTTAATGTTTCTCAATTGCCAAGTTTACAAAGTTTAGCAAACATGATTCCATCATTTAAATTTGAAGATAATACTCCTGGACAGAGTAATAAATCTTATTCTAAAGAAGTAAATCTTTTACTTAAGAAAGATTGTGAAACTGATTCGACAGGTACAGAAAAAACTAATTGCAATAGTGAAAACTTAAATATCTATTTGAAAAGGCAGAAATCTATTTCTACTTTAGATAATCAATTATTATCTGAAAATATACAATCAAAATTTCCATTTGGTGTTACTAACAAAGATATAGTATTAACTGCAAATTATATTGTTTCAAATATAATTGATATTTGTTCTAAAATTGTGAATAATAATTTATTAATGCATGTTTCAAATAGTAACTCAATTGTACCTGTACCTAAATTAATAGGTATACCTGAATACTCTGTTTTAAAAGCAGTTACAAATGATGTACAGAAAAAAAATATAGCGGAAGTACTAGATAAAGTAGATCCTATAGAAAAAACAAATAATGAAATTTTAACAAACAGTATTAATTTTACTAGTGATAACAATTCTTTGTCATGTAGTATAATGTATGATATAAGCAATGATATGCATACTGTAGATACGTCTGACAGAATGCACAATTTAGTAATAAATTTAAGTACAAAAAATAATATTGAAAATAATTCTGTTTTTAATGTAAATAGTACAGAAAATAATACGGCATGTCTTGTATGTAATCAAAAATGTGTCTGTAATGTAAGTAATAAATCAATTGAATGTTATAATACGTTGAAGATAAATGTAGAAACAAATTGTCTAAATAATGAAGTTACCAGAATGTATAGTATTGACAGTAATAATGATAAAAATGTTTTTATAAATGTTCATAATATCTCAACAAATAATGAAATAGAAAAAATAAATGTATGTTATGTAAATAATAATACAAATTGGAAAAATACAGTTGTAAATAACATACAAGAAGCAAAGATATCAAAAATAAATTATATGTACAAAGATACTAATTTTGAATCTAGCAATGATAATACAAATTTATGTACTTCAATAATTTATAGAGATTTAAGTACACCAATAAAACGAAAAGTGATAAAACCATTTGTTATAGAAAATAACAAATACTTTAAAATAACTAATATATATCAAACAAAAACTAATAATGTGAAAAATACTATGAATAATATGTTCAAAAATATGAATATCGTTATGTCTATACCAAGAATGTATTCTTATATGACAAACTTCAATATGTTAATTCTTAGAAATTTTATACATTATGTAGCAGATTCATCTATTGATAAAACTTTGATTAAAAATCTTTTATTAGATCTCACAACTAATAATTGGCCAGACAATATTATTAAAGTAAAAACTTTATTTTGTGATTTATCTCAGATATCTCAATTATCAATGAATGCTATAACTGAAAAATCAGATAATGAAATATTGAAAATTGAAAAAAATATTTCACCGAAATATTATTCAAAAAAAAAAGTGAATTTTTACAAGAAACAAAAATTTAAAAAAAATAAGGTTTTTGAAATTGTTTCTGAATATTCTTCAATACCTGTAATAGCTGATTCTATTGTTTCAAAAGGAAATGTGTCTTATTTAAGAGGAAACATTAATATAAGCAGTAATTTATCAGAAAATATTCATATGTTCAGTAATTTTGGATCAAATATTGCTCAACATTTAAAATGCACAAATTCAGATGAAATAAGTGATACAACTCATCAATATTTAAATGCAATTAAATGTGCAGCTATAGCCACAACTATGTGTTCAACAGCTGCAGTGAACACAAGGGGTAATACAACAGTTGATATTATTTCTGATCAAAGTACTAATATTGCTGAGACCTCATCAATAATTCATGCAACCAGGTGAGTAAATTAAATTATCAAAATTGATGGAAATTGATCTATTTTATATAATATTTTATTGATAATTCTATATTATTTATTATATTTCAGAAAAAAATATTTATTGAGTATTTAAATATTTATATTTTTTTATTATAATATATATAATTTTAATCTGTAAATATAAGTTTTTGAACTTATATTGAAAAATATGATATGATATAAAAAAAATATTTCGATTTTTTTTCTAATTTATATTTAAAATATAATTTATCTGTATTTTTAAAAAAACTAATTTAAAATATAAAATATTAAAAATATTAAAAATATAAAATTGTGTACATTTAATGAAGTTTTATATCAATATCAAAATATATAATTTTATTTTTCATAAAATATCTTTGATGAAAAATATTCAATTTAATTTTAATAAATATAGTGTAACAAAAATAAATAATTAATTTGATAATTATGATATTAATTGTAATTTTGTTATAATTTTTTTTATTAAATTGAAATTATTTAATATTCTTTATTTCGAATTAAATAACATATTACAATAATAATAATAAATAAATAATATATGTCATTGAAATTAAAATTATAATGTAATAATGGAAATTATTAAAATTAATTTGAAATATAAAATATATTATGATGAAATAAGTTTTTATAATATTATTTAAATGATTTCATGCTGCTTATTCTTCATTATATTGTGCATCATATTAAATATATTAAATTAAGATTCATTTATAATTAATTTGTATATAAAAAAAAGAATTATTTATCATTATTCATTATTCATTTGTCACAAATATAAAAATTTTTAAAATTCATTTTTATAAAAATAACTTGAATCTGATGAAAAAATTATAATATATATATAAATATATAATTATAAATATAATTTATAAAATTTTCTATTTTAATTTATATTGTATTTGAAAAATAATGCTTTCTTTTATTTATGCTGATTTCAACATTATCTTATGTCTCGCTTGCACTTATAATTTTTGTATAACTAATGCAATCATCTTAATCTTCCTTTTATAAAATACCATAAAAATTCGTTTCATTTTTTTGTATTTTCCTCTTAATCTTAAATATAAAATTTTAACAATTTGATCCATATAATATCTAATTTATTTAATATTTAACATGTTATTTAATATTTAATATTTAATAATATATAATAATATTAATTAATATAAAACAGAAATTAAAAGCTTTCTTAAAAGATTTCTATCTATATTATAATTAAATTGCATTTTTTATAAATTTAATTTTGTAATAAATTGTTTATATTTGTTTATATTGTTTGATACAGTAAAGTATTGTGTAAATTTTATAAATTATATATAATTTGAATTATGTATTTATGAAAATAATGTTATTGTTGTAAGAATGAATAATATGTTTTTGTTTAAAAATTTGTTTTAAAATTTTATTGTTTAAAAATT
>NW_006263343.1:305128-308440 GCF_000469605.1 Apis dorsata
TTGATTTTTGTTAAATGTAAAATTCGTTTTAAGAAAAAAAAATACTATATTTCTTTATATCTTTTTTCTAAATTAATTAAAAGTACATTAAAAAATAATACATATTAAAATATACATATTATTTTATTGTATTATTATCAGTAATATTTATATGTAATTGTTATAATATAAAGAAATATTATAAAATATATATTACATGAATATATTAAAAATATATTAAATATATTAAATAAATAATATATCAAATATATTAAATAAATTTGTAACATAATTTTTTTGTTATAATTTTTATAATATTTGATATTTTATTAATTATAATATTGTTTATTTTTTATTGATTATTATTGTCTTCAAAATGTTATAGCAAAAATTTTACTTTACTATATCAAAACATTGATTATACTATACATTAATGTAATATAAAAATATAAAATTATAGAATTATATTTTAAGAATTAATAACCTGATTTTTATAGCACAAAATAAAATAAATGATATAGAAGAAGAAGAAGAAAAAGAAGAACAACAATTACAAGTTATTGAAAATGAAGATTCAGAAATAAAAAATAGAAGATATGCTGAAGAAAATAATAATTTTTATGATTTTGATGATGATGAAATTGATGAGTTTGAAGAATTGAAAATGCATCTAGAACCAAAGTATCAGCGA
This sequence comes from Apis dorsata, assembly GCF_000469605.1. Taxonomy (NCBI): domain Eukaryota; kingdom Metazoa; phylum Arthropoda; class Insecta; order Hymenoptera; family Apidae; genus Apis; species Apis dorsata. The sequence goes on from NW_006263343.1 coordinate 305,799, forward strand.
TATGCTAAATGGAGGATCTAAAATTATGTGTTTTTTGACTGCTTAAATAGTGCGTAATGATTTTGTAAAAATACATATTCAACTCATAGAATCGTACTAAGAATTTTACATTGTACAAATGAAAAAATATAGATAAATCTTATAAATATTATTGTATATATATTTAGAGAGAGAGAGAATTTGTAGTATTTTATACATTAGTTTTGCTCAGCTTTAGTTTAAATTGATGAATAGAAAAAAAATGAAGAAAATATGGATCCTCATATACATATACGTGTATTAGGAATAATCTTAGTACATGTTTAATTCTAGTCTAGAAAACAGTTAATCTATAATAGCATGAATTAAAAAAAAATCATAAATCAATATCAAAACAAAGTTTAAGATTTTACAATTCTATGTCAAAATCATTTATTTAATTGTGTTATAGTTAATTTTAGCTTTTCATATGATTTGCACATAATCAAAATTGTGCATAATGTAGAAATGGTTGTATATAACTATATCATATTATTATATCATTATTATGTGTCTATGAATATGTATATATGGGACTTAATTAAGTAATATATACATATTCATATTTGATACACATCATACAAAATTGTTACTTTTTGAGAAAAGTTTGTGTCATTGAGGGAAAAGTATTATTAAAATTGTTATATATAATGTCAGATTTTTATTTATAAATTGTAAACATTTTCAATATTGACATAATATATTTTTATTACATATAAATACAGAATAAAAAGTTTTTGACTTAAATAAATCAATACTTAAACTTGAAATTTGAATTTTTGTTATTTGAAAATGTATATTTGTTATATTGTATATTTATAAAATTTTTCTTTAATATGTTATTTCTGTAAATATATTATAGAATATAACTTGCTAAAGAAAAAATGAAATTGACATGTGATATGAATATAATTTTATTAAATCATTGATTTATGTCAAAAATTTATTAATAATACCAGTGATCAGTAATTTATAAAGTGTATTTCATATCTACATTGTATTTTATATGTATTATATATTCATAATGACAAAAACTTAATTTCATACATTAAAAAGTAATAATGAAATTTATATAACTTAAAACTCCAAAGTATTATTTTATAATTAATAAAAACTTTATGGAGTTAAAAATAAAAAATAAATTGGTAATTTTTAAATATATATAGTTATATTTTATTTGATATATTCTTAAACTTTATGAAGAATCAAAAAAGCAACAATTAACCATTAGCTATTTTCTCAATCACGAAATTCATTGATAAAAATGAAAAAACTATTAAATATTATTATTAATTTAGCAATATTAAATTATAATTATTGTAATTATTCTGTATATATATATATGCGTGCGAGCGCAACACAAATTCACATAGAATACACTCCATCAAAAATGTGCGTTTATGTTGTGAAATTAATTATGTACAATTTATATATTGAAAAGGAATTGAATTTATTAAGAATTTTATCGTATTAAAAAATAAAACAATAAAGATGGTTTATTAATTAATATGTTTAATAATCTTATTAATACATACCGAACATTTACATATTATTAATTGATATTCATACATAACAAACATATTTTTATTAAAGTTTAAGTACTTTAGAGTTTTGTTTTACTAAAAATTTAAATATATCTTATTTTAATATCTTATAATAATTTTCATTCTATTAAATCTATTAAAAATTTTATTAAAAATTATTGATTTATTACAAATATTATAATATTAAAAAAAATATCGATGGCTAATTATAATTTATTAATATTTAAAATTAATTTTTTTTATTTTATATTATTATCATTCTATTATAAATAATTTATATATTTTTTTTCTTTCATTTTCACAACAAGAAATTGTACGCGCAGTCGCGCTTTAAGTATATATATAATATATATATATATATAAAGGAATTGCGTTTATATAGTAAAAACATATCTTATTTTACGTAGCAAAAACAAATATTATTAATTCACTTAAATAAAATACATATTATTATATTATCAATTGAATATTTAGTTTATTTAAATACAGTTTTTTTTGAATTGTGCACATACCAAATATTCATACTTTGTGTTTTTGAAATATTGATCGTGATAATAAAAAAAATTTGTGCTAGAAATATAGTTTAACTTTAAAAAATAAGATTTGAAATAAATCGTGAAATATTATTAATATATATTATTTTATATAAGAAAATAGATCATTATTTTCATAGAAAAATCATTTATCAAAAGAAAGATGAATGATTGTTAATCAATCTATCATTTAGTTTTTCCAAAGAATCGGTAATGTTATTATTAATGATTTTATTTTTTATTAAATTAAAAATTTGTTAGATTTATAAATCAAATTTAATAATGAAATTATTAACAATATACTGATTATTTTTAAAAGATATAAGGAAACTTTTAATTTTTATTATTTGATTAAAATCAACTAATTAAATATATAATTTACTAACAAATTTACTATAATTATTGTTATATTTTTTATTTTTTATATTAACTTAAATTTTTTCTAAATTAAGTTTTTAAGTTTTGGTTTTTTAATCAATTACCTTATAAAAGTTTATATAAAACAATAATGTGAAAATTGTTAAAATAATAATATAAATGAATAAAA
>NW_006263343.1:308473-312558 GCF_000469605.1 Apis dorsata
TATATTTAAAGATATATATATATATATATATATATACATATACATATATATTTTTCTCCAATAGTTTCTGCCTCATCTTAGTGAAATGTGTAATTGGAATGATTTTGGAACAGTGAATAATCACATTATTGGTTATTGGCTTAGATCTTGATAAATATAAATGTAAATAAAATGTTTTTCTTTTATTTGTGTCATGGAAAATAATCTTTTTTGAGGTAAGTGTAATTTCCATATTCTCAAATATATAACATATAATTTAATTTTTTTATTTGAAAATAATATTTATAGAATATATAAATTACTAATCATAAAAATCATAATATTTAATACTAAATAATATTATTGTAATTGTGCTTTAATTTAAAATACTAAATTGATAATATAAAATAAAAAAGATGAAGATATTAAAAAAATAATATAAATAATATAAATGCAAATAATAAAATCATTATTTTTGTAATTTTTTTATATAAAAATATGTATATTTAATTTTTTAATTTATTATTGTTCATCATTATTATATATATTATTTGAATAATTTTAATATGTTTATTAAATATATATATATCAATTATACATAATTTTACATAATTTTATATGTAAATATAATATTTTTTAATATTATTTACTTAACATTTATTTTCATATTTATTCCTTAAAATAATAGTTCATTTTTTAGTTTATATTTAATAATTTACATTGTTTTTAATATTTATATTAAAAATATTATATTATTATATATTATATTATTTTTAATAATATAATAGTTACATTAAAACATTTTATTTAATAATAATGTAAATAATTAAGTTTCTAAGCAAAATTAATTTATCTGTAATATATAATTAATATTTCTTTTTTTATATATAAACAATAAATGTAAATGTAAACAGTAAATGTAAATGCAATTAAAATAAAATTTTTATTTAGCTTGGATATGGTAACTATGAATTCTGAACAATCGGCATGTCGCCGAAAACCAAGTGAAAATACTAATATTGGAGGAACAGTTGATCGATATAGAAATAGAGATAATCAGATAAATCAATGTAATAATCAAAATGGCCAAGCAGTTGACAAGTCTCCAATTAGTCCCACATATCACATCACTGCCTCATGTGCCGAAGATACACCTAATTATCTTGTGTATCAAAAAGTAAGTTTCTATGTTTTTATATTTATGTTTAAATTTATTAATCTTTTAAGGCATTAAGTAAATATATGTTATAATATTTTTCATTTTTATATATATTTTTATATATATTTCAGATGGAAGCTATTGTAGAAAAAATGTCAGATGAAAGTACAGGTGTTCCAGTAAAAACAGTAAAAAATTTTATGACAAAAACACCTTCTGTTTTTACTGGTAATATATCATAATTTTATTTAAAGTTTTTTATTGATTTTTTCTTTATTTTTTATCATATCATTAATTATTATTTTAGGTACAGATTTAATATCATGGATGATGAAGACCATGGCTATAGATGATCAAGGTATTAAAATATTAAACCTAAATATAAGAGGAAAAATCATAAAGTAATATAGTATATTAATCATTAAAATCATTAAAATATTAATTATATTATTAATTAATTAATCTTTTAGATTTATTTTCAATTATATTTATATTATTTATAATTATATATTTATAATTTAATATTTAATATTTGTTTAAAAATAATAAATTTTTATCAAGTTATTATTTAGAATCATTAATTCATTCAAAATAGTGCTTTATTATTTAATTATACTAAAAAAGAAATGAATTGTAATTCATTTTTTAAGTTCAAAGGAACAAAATTAATATAGTTTATTTATAAAATAAAGCAAAAAGCAGAAAACAAATTCAAATTAATTTTCAAAAACTATAATTCTGCTTCAAAATAAAAAGTTTCATTTAAATAAAGATACGAAATTATATTAAAATTATACTTTTCTTAATTTTTTAAAAGATAAACTTAATAAAAATTAGAAAAGATTATATTATATAAATAATGATACGTAATTTAATTGTGTAAATAATATTATTTTTTAAATGTTTTTTATTTTTTGATTTTCCTTCTTAAAAATGATTTAATTAATGAGAAATATATTAATATAATAGAGGCACTTCATGTGGCACATCTTATGGCATCTCATGGATATTTCTTCCCTATTGATGACCACTGCCTTACCGTAAAAAATGATAATACTTTCTATAGATTCCAAACACCATATTTTTGGCCATCAAATTGTTGGGAACCAGAAAATACTGATTATGGTATGAAAAATTATTTTGCAATATAATTAGAAAATATTTTGAATAAAAAATTATAACTATATATTTTTAAACTTTGACATATAAAAATAAATTAAACATAAAAATTAATAAAATATTAATTCAAAATTTAATATTTTAAAATCTTTAAAAATTCTATTTATATTAAAATATTTAATATTTTGTTACAACTTTGATAAAATTTGTTCATGATTTAAATGAAAAAAATTATTTTTATGTAAATATAAATTTTATTTTATTAAAACAAATTTCCAATATTATACAAAATATGTAAAAAATTAATAATTTTACATATTAATTATAATATTTTATATTTAATTAAAAGAAGTACCTCTTATAAATATTATTATTAATTTCAATAATTATGTGATTGATATATATTATAGAAAATTTTTTTTTATCTTAATTTTTACAAATAATTAATTTTAATTTTTTATAAAAGAATATATATTTGATTTTATTTTGCAGCTGTTTACTTATGTAAACGCACAATGCAAAACAAAACGCGTTTAGAATTAGCAGATTATGAGGCTGAAAATTTAGCTAAATTACAAAAAATGTTTTCAAGAAAATGGGAGTTTATTTTTATGCAAGCAGAAGCACAAAGTAAAGTTGATAAAAAACGAGATAAATTAGAAAGAAAAGTATTAGATAGTCAAGAAAGAGCTTTTTGGGATGTATATAGACCAATGGTAATAATTCATAAAATTTTATGCTCTAATAATATAATATATAATATATAAAATTGGATAATGAAACTTAATAGTTAAATTTTTTTATAAATACTAATAATTATTTCGTTTTATAATGAAAACCTTCTAATAAATTATTATATATCTATATTATTTTTAATTCTCAGGAATCAACAGGAATATTCATTAAAATAATTTATTGAAAAACTTCTATCTGAATTGAATTAAGAATTGAATTGAATTATAATAATATTGCAATTTCTTTTAGCCTGGATGTGTTAATACGACAGAAATGGATATTAAGAAAGCATGTCGTACTTATAAACCTTTCCCAAAGTTAAGTAAACATTTACAATTAGAAATGGCTAATACTGACATTCCTTCTCATTCAGAATCATATACAGTATCTTCATTAGAAACATTAAATAAAGAGATCGAAATATTAAAAGCTAGATTAGATAGATCAAATATAAAAGTTTCAAAAGTTTCAGAGGCGTAAGTAAATTTTATTTTTAATTATTTTATTAAATATTATTAAAATTTTGTTATAGTTATATGTATAATTCTTTTTTGACTATATTAATTTGATTAAACTGTATCTTATTTTTATATATTTTTATTTTTTGGCTATTTTAGTTTGATTGCATATTTTGAGCAGTATATAGAGTATGATCCTTTTTTCATACAACCTGAACTCACAAATCCATGGATATCAGATAATTCTGAAATGTGGGAACAAGAAAAATTAGCGTATGTGCATTTCTTAATTTATATTATATTTTTTTAATATTATTATACTAAGAAGTAAATTTATTATAATATAATATTATTAAATAGTAAGGAAATATCAACAAGAAGAGTGAAAAGATGGGGTTTTAGTCTTCAAGAATTGTTACAAGATCCTATTGGTAGAGAACAATTTATACGTTTTCTGGACAAAGAATTTAGTAGTGAAAATCTAAAGTAAGTTAGTAATATATAAATATATCAATTATATATATAATTTTAATATAAAAAAATATTCTAGTTTAGATATTTAAAATAATATATATAAACAAACATAATATATAAAAAATGAAAAATTTTGAAAAATTTAATATTTATTTATGTTT
>NW_006263343.1:312896-316193 GCF_000469605.1 Apis dorsata
TAATATATAAAAACATATAATATATAATATAAATGTATAATATAATATATAACAATAATTATATAATTATATTATAATTATTTTGAAAATATCAAATTGTTTGATTTTAAACTAGAATATTTTTTTAAAATAAAATATGTATATAATATGTATATAATAGATTGAAAATAAATTTTTTTTTGGTATAATTAGATTTTGGGAAGCCGTACAGGAATTGAAAACATTACCTCAAAAAGAAGTTAAAAATAAAGTGAACGAGATTTGGAATGAATATTTGGGTCCAGATGCTAGTTGTCCAATTAACGTTGATTCTCAATCTTATGAGATAACAAAGAAGCATTTACAGAAACCTGATCGATGGTGTTTCGACATTACAGCGGTACAAATTCCAAACAAAAAATTTTCGTCACAATTAAAAAAAATTTTTGCAAAAATATATAAATCGAAAAAAAATATTGAAATATTTAGACTGAATAAATTTAATTCAATAAAAAACTCAATAGAAATAATAATAATAATGGACAAACTATGAAAATGTTCCATGATATTAAATTTTAGGCGCACGTTTATCATCTGATGAAAAGCGATAGTTACTCAAGGTATCTTCGATCGGAAATGTATAAGGATTTTCTCAGTGGCTCGAAGAAAAAGGTCAATATATCATTTATGAATTATATTTTGACATATTAAATTATATAAATAGCACGTAATATTTATATAATTATTAATATAGTTACAATTATTATAATTATTATTGTTATTGTAACTGTTATTTTATTATTCCTAACATTATTATTTTGATTTATAAAAATAAGTATGAATATATTGTCATCTTTAATGTCTTTAAAGTTGGTAGTGATTATATTAATATTATCAGCATTATTATTAACATCTTTATTGTTTTTGTTTTTATTCTTATCGTTATTGCAATTGTCGTCGTTGTCATCATTTTCATTATCATTGTTATTTAAATTTAATTTTTTATCTAATATTTTATTATAATATAATAATTTATTATAATATTATATATTTATTTTATTTTTTATATTTTATATTTTATATTTATTATTTCAATATTTTTAAAATTTGATAGAATGTTTTTTATATTTTATTTGCTTATTCNTTGTTTATATTTAATAAATGAAAACAATTTACAAAGTTGAGATGAAAAATATAACATCTTAAAAACTATTTTTTATTTAATTTATTTAATTTTATTTAATGTATAAACAAATTATTTATTACTCAATTTAATATATATTTCGATATTCTTTTTTTCAATATCATTATCATGATTTTCATCATCATTATCATCGTTATCATTATTATCATTATATCGTTATAATTATTATTGTCTTTAATATTAATATATCTATCTAATATTAATATATCATTGTTTTTTAAAAATATTTTATTGTATTTCATATATTTATAATTCCAAATTGTAATATGTTATAAAATCATGAATCTTATAAACATTTTATAGAATTAGTCTAAGAAAAAAATATCGTAGCATTATTATCTTCTAATAAAATTACATCCTTTATTCAATTATTTCAGACTTCGGTAAAAGGTATTCGTTCTATCGTATCGTTCAGTGGACGCAGGGACACAGCCACATCATAATTACCAGCTTATAAATTTTTCATAAATGGTTTTGAAAATATTTCCAATTCTTGTGTTATATTTTCATGTTCAAATCGATTTGAAGAGGAATATGACTATTACGCTAAGAGTAAGTATGTAAAATATTTTAAATTCAATTTTAGTACGATTTCCATTGCTTCATTTGCTTCCACAAAAATTTTATGAAAATTAATAAATTATTCTATAACCTTAGAAATAGTTTTCATAAATAATTTATTCTATAAGATATATTATTGATAAGAAGAAAATTTTAGAATTATATAAAAAAATTCTATAAAAATTTTTTATAGATTACACGTTACAATGTTCAATTATTTACATCATTTTAATATATTTTTCCGCATTATAAGTAGCCTAAATTAAAATAAACAATACAATTGCATAAAATAATTTTATATGGAATTCTAAAACAGAGATTATATAAAATTTTTCAAATATGAAATATTTGAAGATATTCAAGTTGACAATTCATATTTCATTATAAAAAATTAATTATACACATATACAGATATGGATGCTTCGTTAAAATATTTTTTTTTAATAAAAAAGTTCTCTTATTATTAGATAACAATTTATAACAATTAAAATACATAATTAACATAATGATTGATTGATGATATATTATACAATAAAATTTTAATAAAAATATTCATTTTATTATATTCTTTCATATTTTAAAAAATATATCAATGCGACATTAATTGAGAATTTAAATATTAAGATATATAATCCTTATCATATAAATATATAATTCTGTATGCCTTTGATGATACTTATAACTCTACATTATTTATTTAAAAAAAAAAAAAACAATACGATACCACACACCTATTTTCATATCTATTATATTTTTCATGAATAGACAAATACATCTGTAGTAAAAAAAAACGTGTTATATGAGAGATTACTCATTATTATTTGTAATCTTGTAATATTAACATGTACTTTAATCAAATATATAAAATAAAAATCAAATATATATTAGAATAACAAAATATATTGTAAATATAATATTAAAAAAAAGAATAGTGACATATATTTTTATCCAATAATATTAGCATTTATTAATTTTCAAAAGATATTTATTGTTCTATAATTAAAATGTATAATGTTCTATTACATATATTAAGTGTGTATATTAAGAGATATATTTATAAAATTTAATTCTCAAAATCACAATATCTCTATTGCTTTTAATAAATAAAAAATTAATTTCAAATTATAGTTTATTTGTTTCCTAAAATTACAATTTAAAAAAAAAATGCTGAAAATGCTTTCAATTAATATGTTGTATCTTGTCTATCATCATTAAAAGCAAATATAGACAGAGAAAGAAATGATAAAAAAAGAACAGAGATAGAATAAATAGAGAGAATCCTCTATCTCTAATCTTGTAAATGAAACTCATAGATAAAGAAAGTAAATATTATAAAAAGAGAGCATAAAAATTGATTATTAATGCCATCTCTTAAATATAAATTAATAAAGATAATTCTCTAAAGAGATATTTTTAGTAGTCAAGAAATAGTAACAATCAATTCTTACTCTATATTATCTTATCTTTGAAAAGATGTCTTTAATCAAAAAATAGCATTAACAATTAATTTTTAGACTATCTTTTTTTTTTTTTTTTTACTTTTTTTTTGTTTT
>NW_006263343.1:316350-319664 GCF_000469605.1 Apis dorsata
ACATTCTAGAAATAATATTAATATCTTAATTTTTAAACTATTTTTATCTTTTTCTTCCTTTTAGTTTTCTTTATTTACATTGTTCTGTATGATTTATACATTCAAAAAATTTTGAATTCGATATCTGATTAATTTTTTTTTTTATAAAATAAAAATACAAAGATATGTAAAATTTATTGCAACATATAAAAATAATACATATATAAATATATATATATGTAGACTAATATGCTTATTAGAATTTTATGATTTAAAAATTAGTACCCATAAATACCCCGTAAAAATTATATGAATTAAAGTTCGATTTTATTTATACTATATATATTTAGATACATGTGAAATAAGAATCTCTAATATACACATAAGGAAGATATATATAGAATATGTAAATATAAAAAATTTAATTTAAAAAATATTTATTTTTATGATATATTATGTTTTATATTGAATATTTGATTATATTTAGTATAACTTTAGTCTAATAACTATAATCAAATAATTATAATTTTAATATTTTATTATTAAGAATAAAAATTTGCCGAATGTACTATTTTTGATAAAATACAATTTATTTTAGATCATTACAATGTTATATTTTACATAGACGAAAACATATAAAATATTATATAAGGAAAAATAAAAAAAAATTGAGCAATTGTCAGTATATATTTCTAAATATTAATACTGAAAAGAAAAAATAAACAGAATATAAGGAACATAAATGTAATATATATGTTAAATAATTAAATAATAACTAAAATGAAAAATGAAAACTATTATCATATTAACTATAATCAATTAACTATTTATCATATAGGATATTTAAATTAAAATTAATTTTATTATTATTATCTTGTGATCATAAACTTAAAAGACTATTTAAATATTTGTAATAAAATTTTAATAACTATAAAGTTATAGATAATAAATTAAAATAGATAATAAAAAAAGAAAGTTAAAATAAGAATATATTTAATTATGATACTTAAATTTAAATTAAGTTTAAAAATTTTGAAAAGGATTTATTTTCAAGTATTTTATCACATTATTAAAATATTTAAACTTTTATGAATCATATATATAAAAATTAATAATACTATTTGTGATAATAAATAATTTTTATCATAATTTTTATCAAATTTTTATCATAATAATAAAATAATAATACTAAAATACATAATTAAATTTTAAATAAGTAATATGTAATATATGTATATCTGTGTATAAAAATATTTCACTAATAATAATTTTAACTAATAAATATTCTTATAATTATGTGTAAAATATGATTTTGTAAAATTTTTTTTTGTCATATTTAATAACATATATAAAAATACTAACACGAAAATATTTTTAAGAAATAAAAGAAGGAATATAAAAAGTTTTTTTTTTAATAAATATGCAAAAGAGTAAATATTATACATTAATATTATAATGTATTTAAAATATCTTATATAATATATGTGTATGTAAAAAAATTATATACAGCATAATTTTTTTTATTTTATAAAAAATACATATAATAATATTTTTTCATATTTCTTATTTGTTTTTTTCATATTCATTTTTTTAATTCGATCTAATTATAATTACAATATATACATACGTATATGTATATATATTGTATTTATGTTACAGTTAACAAATTATTTCAAATATAAATTATTGAGTTATAAAAATTGTATTTAAATTGTATTATTTATAATATTGTTACAAAAACCAATATAATGTTTAATAAGTACATAGTGACATATTTTATATGTAAAAAAAAATATAAAAATAATTTTACCAGATTATGTGCAAAGATTCAAATCATTAATAATAAATGATTAAATTATAATAAATATAGAAAATAATTATTCGGAATAAAAGGTCCATCGATTTTTATCATTTTTAAATATGTTATGGTGGACAAGATTTAAAACAACATTTTTTTTGTATATTATATTATCGTTTGGTTTTAAATATTTGCAAAAAAAATTGCTACTATTCATAAAATTTTTTTAAATATAGTTTCATGACTACGTAAATCTGTTAACTACCTATTACTTATTTATTATTTCTATAAATATGTTATAGTGAATGGCGTTCAAAATGTATAAAAAAAAAGATACTCTATTATGAATTATGAATTATGGAACCAAAATATCTTAAATCCAATGCTATATTATTATATAATTAATACATACAGATTCTTCAAATCCATGGAAAACAAAAATAAATATAAAATAATATAAAATATAATGTAATATAATAAAAAATATAAAATATAAAATTCTTAGATGATTAACGTTATAATGATTAATTAAATATAATGATTAATAAAAGTTATATTGATATTCATTGTAATTTTTTGAGATTTGAGATATTTTAAATTTACAATTCCGTATATATATATCTTACTTATCTGTTGTCATTATGTGTTTACATTAATAAGAATAAGGCGATCACATGTTTATGCGCATAGATATATATGTATAAAAAAAATTCTATGAAATTAGTAACAATCTTTTTTTTTTTTACAAATATCTTAAAAACTAAATGGTGATAATATTCAAAGAAAAAAGTTGTTCAAAATGTTGATAATTCAAAAATCATCGAAATCGATGAAGATTTATAATCAATATCAATAAAAAAAATTGAGTATTTAATATATAAGTAATTAAAATTTTCAATGCACATATTCAACACTAAAACAATGCTTTCATACATTTCGAGTATATATTTCATAGTTTACAAAAATATTTATTAGACGGATCTATCATGCCTATAATGCATTCACTCTATCAAAATTCTCAATTTTTACAGTTTTATTATTAATTATGACATTAATATAATATTTTAATAATTATAGACTTATTATTAAATGAAAAAATTATTTTAAAACTATTAAAATTATTAAAACTTAAAATAAAAATTATTTTAAGAGAATAGAACAAGATATATGAAAGAGGTAGAATAGAACAAGATAAAAACTACTTACGAAAAAGAAATATATTTAGATATAAACTTACTAAATAATTTATGATTGAATGTCATATTATTAATTTGTAATATATATATAAAATATTTTATATGGTATTTTATTTTATATGGTACGGAAAAATGATCATATATATGATCATAATAAACTTATTATTTAGATTTAATCAAATAAAGTGCAATGTATAATAATTTTTATGAATGATAGTAAGTTACATTTTTTGTTTTTTAATTAAAATATTTATAACTATATGTTTTTTTTTCTTACGAAAAAATTCTTAAAAATTATGAACTTTAAAAATCCATCTAATATAGAATATTTCTTTATAATT
>NW_006263343.1:320035-323682 GCF_000469605.1 Apis dorsata
CTTAATGTTTATTTAGTATATGATATTTTTTGAAACATATGGATATATAATATTATATTATAATGTCAGATGAAATTAATATATCAAATTTAAGTACCAAGAAATTATTAAAGATTGATAATAGTAGTACTAAAAAATACTTTGGTACAATTATAAAATCTTAAAAGAAAGGATAAATTTATTTTTATTCTTTTTTTAAAATTGAAATAAGAATAATATATTAATTTGATAATTTTTTAATTTTAAAAGTTAACATTTTTTTAAGTATCAACTGTGCTCTTATTCAATATTATTCAATATTATTATCCACTATTTTTTAAGTCATAATGATAAAATTTTAAAAACAGAATAATAAGCATGAAAAAATAATAAACATTAATATTAAAAATTAAATTTGTATTATATTAAAATATTCATAAATTTATAATTTCATAAATAGAATGATTCAAGCATGATCAAAAGTGTCATTGCGATAATAATCTTATATTTGTATACAATTTCTAATATCCGTAAACATTCCAAAATATATCTTAATATATCTTAATATATCAAATTATCTTTATTATAATAATTGTCGTGATCAATTAATGACAGAACAGCGATTTTACTGTATTATTTTTATATCTTTGTAAATAGATTATTGTATACAAAAATGGAGTTACCGCTGCGATATTTAAATACTGTTTTTAAATCTAGCGGGAGAATTATTCTATATCCAATTAAAATTAAAAATTTTAAATTATACGATTTACATACTATTATAACATATCATTCTATTTATCTTAATAAATTTTTATAATTTGATTATTAACTTCATATATGTACATAATTTATTATTATGTAGCATATATTATTATTACTACTAATACTAATAACTAATTATTAATACTAGCAGAATTTTATGAATATATTTTGTATCTTAATATTTTCATTTTTAATTTCGCTTCTTAAATAAGATTAAAAATTATAAATTGCTAATTATACATGTATGTACATAAAAACAAATACAAAAATTATATCAATGTTTAGAATAATAATAATAATACTATATACTAATATAATGATATATTATTATACATCTATAAGTAAAAAGATTAACTTATAATTATAAATTATTTAAAATGAAAGATTTTTGTAAAAAAATTAATATTTAGATGGCAGTTAAAAAGAATAATACTTTTTAATTTTTTAAAATTGTGCAATATTCTGTTATTATATAAATAAACTAATAATTATGAAATGTTATACATCTTGCAAAGTTTTTTTGTTGTTTCTTTTTATAAGTGGTACAACTGCCCATAATGCAGTGCCTAAAATAAGTATGATACCAAAAGCTAAAAAAATGGGTTTATATGATCCTACTGTTTCAAATACAATACCACAAATAGGTGGACCAATTAGTTGAAGAACTCCATTAACAAATAAAGATATTCCATATGATGAACTTAATTTTTCTGTACCAATCATATCTGCTAAAATTACTGTTGTGATTCCAATGTACATGCCTGATGATAATCCAAATAATGCACAAAAAAAAGAAAGCATTGCATAACTTGTTGCCATAGGTAATAATGCTAAAGCTATTCCACTGGTACCAAGACCACCAATAAAATAATAATACTTTGGCATAAAATCAATATCTGATAATGAAGCACCACTGATTCGTCCAACTAAATCAAGAGCAGAAACAATTGATAAAAGTAACGCAGAAGAATTTTTATCAAATCCTTGTGAAATGGCATAAGAAGGCAGTAAGATCATGAAATTGGTATTGCTGATAGCTGAGGTAGAATTTGAAATGAGAATTACTAAATAAATTGGATCCTTTAAAACACTTAGGTCAAAGAATTGTCTTTTACCTGTGACTTCAACCTTGGATAATGATGTCCTAGATCTTGATTTTTCTGATAATTCTTCTGATTCTTTTGTTTTCAATCGTTCATGTATTTTTTTATCTTTATTTTCATTTGATGATAGATTGTATAATTCTGGATTTTCACCTTCCAATTTACAGGATGTTACATTCATTTCAGAAATGTTACTTTCTCGCCATGAAGAATCCGCATTCTGATGATCTTCAGTAATTTCTTGTTTTTTATTTAGATTTAATTTATCTTCATCAAAAATATTTTCTTTTTTCGTTTCATTTATCTTATTTTCAGTTATATCTTCGTTTTTATCTTTCAAATCATCATTTGCTTTAGGATTATTTATCGCATTTTCTGTTTGGAATTTTTTCTTTGATGTTGTATTGCTATGTGTTGTTTCATTTTCAATTGTAGTGGATTCTATATAATCAACAGATATAAATTATATTTAATTTAAGAGAATATTCGAAGATAAATTAATATATAATAAATTTTTTAAAGTTAGATATTGCCATATAAAATAGTTATCCGACTTCTATTTATGTTTTTTTATATATATTTATATATATAAAAAATATATATATATTTTGTTTTAATTAGATACAGATAGTATTTATATAATACAATATTATAAAAATATCTATATTTATCTATTATAATATATATATTTTTAAATATTATTTTTTATAGTTTTTGGATTCTTCTAAATTAAAAAATATTCTTATATTATATTAAATTACCTATTGACTTTTGTTTATCAAGAACTGGTTCATCTATAGTTAATCCTTGATTATCAATTCCTCCTTCTATTGGTACTGCAATCATATGTTGTTCGACAGGATGGTACAATAAACCACAAACTAATGTATTCAATGTAAGTGCACCCATAACTAATACTGCACCTCTATAAATAAACAATATTTTCTTATAAATATTTTTACATATTTTTAAATATAAATATTAATATAGTATATATTTAAATTTATATTATATGATATATAAATTATTATATTATTTAATTATTATATAAATAACTTATATTTATAGCAATAATAAATATGTATAAAAAATTGACTAATAAACATTATAGGATATAATTAACATAGCATGAAATATATATTTTTCTGTTATTTATTAAATGATAATAATTATTAATGAGATGACAGAATGTATATTTAATAGTATAACAAAATTAGAATATGATAATTTTTAGTGATTATATTACCTATATCCAAAACAATCGAGAAGATATTGCAAAAATGGGGGTAATACGATAGTTCCAATAGCACTACCAGAAATGCATAGACCATTTGCAACACCTCGTAATTTTTCAAAATACGAAGTAACAATGTATACTGTTGGTGGAAACGTTAATCCAGCTCCAATTCCAACCATCAAGCCATAACTATATAAATTATAAAATTATAATATATTGTATAACATTATAAATAATTTGTTGTAATAATATAAAATTTCTGAATAATAATATAAAATAGTAGATATGAAGAAAATAATTTTTTGTTTAATAAATATGTGCTTTATTTTATTTTTTTTATTAATAATAACTTTTTTTAAAAATAAAGATTTTTTGGACTTGTTAATGAAAAATCTGCCTTATATGCTGAAATATCGTCACACTTAAATCAAATTACACAATAATAATGAATTAATTAAACGTAACTTATAAACAAAAATATAATCTTTCAATTAAAATAAAATCTGAATAATTACTGTTTTTTTTTATTAAATGAAAAAAAAATAAGTTATAAATATATATAA
>NW_006263343.1:323964-331599 GCF_000469605.1 Apis dorsata
TATAAATTAATAGCTTTTTAATAAATTAATGTCAATAATCTTTCATTATGTAAAATATTCTAGAATTTTTTCTTTTTAAAATTTTTTAAAAGATATTTAAAAGATTATTAAAAGATAAAATAAGAGTGAATATCTTTTTATAGTATAAAAAGTTATAATATGAAATATAAAAATATTTTTTTCATTTTTTTTTTATTCTTATATTTAATATTCTTATATTTGATATTCAAACATTTTATATATAAATTAAGATAAATAATTACTAATAAAAATATTAAAATTTTAAAAATAATTTTATCATACCTAACGTATAAATAAGAAACTGAATTAGCAAAATAACTCAGCATCATTCCACAAGCCGCAAAAGCGCCACCAATAATGGTTACTGTTTTATAAGAATACTTGTTTGATAAAATGCTCGATAATGGACCTATAAAATATTACATTACAATATAATTTTATATTAATAATTGCAAATATGTTATAAAAATACTATTAAGATTCAATTTCAATTTCATATTAATGTTCATATCAATATATAATTAAAGAATATGGAATAAAAATCGTTTACCTAAAGAGTTGTATAAAAAATAACATAAAGCTGGCATCCAGGAGGCAGCAGTGGAAGAAGCTTTGAAAACATGAAGAAATTCGACAAAAAGGACACCGAACGATTTTACGGTGCCTGGAATGAGGAAGTTCACAATAAGAGCTGAAGAAAGAACAACCCAACCCCATCCTCCGTCCGGCGGAACCAACTTTGTTTTTGCATTCTTTACTGTCATACTGGTGTGGAGAAGGTGGAGAAAAATACTCGATTAAATTAATCTGCAATTAAATCAAGCATAATATTAAATAATTATAAGATTATATAATAATTTTTAATAATTTTTAATAATTTTTAATAATAGATTCGCTGTTAAAAATGAAGATAGTATTTTATTACCAAATAAAGAAATCTGTATATATATATATATATATGTATATTTCGTTTATGTATTAGATTTAAACAAAATTTATGTACTCTACTGTACCGACAGCGATAATTTTAACACTAAAAAAGAATACAGATTTTTATATTTTTTGTTAAGATTTCATTGAATTATTATCAAATCGATAAATATAAATAGGATCTCAATTGTAAATTTGAATTAATATTTTTATTATTTTTTTTAAAGACATTAAATAATTTATGATATTTATAACTGAAATAATATTTATCCTTTAAATGATGTTTATCTATATATATAGTATTTATATTTATTTTCTTTTTGTATGAAACTATTTTTATTTATTTTATGTTAATGATACACAGGTAACCTGATAATATTCCCTATTCAAGAAAAAAAAAATCCTTTGAATGATTTAAGCTACATTATATATGAAATTTCTATTCATTTCATGTTAATGACACATAGGTATACCTAATAATATTCTTGGTCAAGAAAAAGAAAATCCTTTGATTTATGATTTAAGCTACGTTCCTCGGTAATTTTTCGAAAACGTAAATGGAATTTTGCAAATTTACTTTATTATTTATATAATAAATATTTAAAAATTAATTAATTGTCCTTGATTATATTGTTTATTCATTAAAAAAATATTATGTAAAAGATCCTGTGTATCCTGTTTTATTCTACTGAATATCTATTCTAATGAATTCGACTATTTGATCAAAATCATAATCTGCAGTGATTTATGAACACAAATGTAGATATTAATGTAATGTAAAAGACAAAATAATCTCTATTCTATATATTCTATCTATTAGTATTAAATTTTTATTTAATATTTCTATATGGTTGTAAAATTTAAAATATACATATATATGTATAATAAATGTTAAAATGTCTTTCTCACAAGTCTTTATAATCTTTCGATTCGTCCTTTTTCATTATAATAAGAAAATTAACTTTTTAAATACGCAAGATCTTTTACGTACAATCAAATTGAAAGTTATAGCAAGGTTACTAACAAGCCAATTTTAATTACAGTACGCAATATCTCATTTTATAGAAAATTAAGTCAAAAGTTTTATGGTTTTATATTGTAATAGCAAATTGACTAGGCTTTCTAAAATAAGTATAATACACAAAACAATCATAAAATCTATAAGCAATTAAAATTTACAAGTTTTGAGGGTCGAAAAATATAATTTCAAAACGGAACACCATTTGAGGTACTTATCTTAATCTTTACTAACGGGTCCATCGTTACCTGCAGTCATAAAACTTTTCATATAAACTTCAATTGTAGTTATAAATTTCGAAACTGGCTTTATGAAAGAAAACGATTTTTTTTTATTTATTTTATTCATTAAAATTTTTTTTTATTCTTTTCATAAATATTATTTATACATATATTTTTTCATTATTTTTATATTTTTAATTTTATCAAATAATTTTATTAAATTTTTTTACAAAAAAATTT
The DNA here is from genome assembly GCF_000469605.1 of Apis dorsata. Lineage (NCBI taxonomy): Eukaryota > Metazoa > Arthropoda > Insecta > Hymenoptera > Apidae > Apis > Apis dorsata. The sequence continues at coordinate 326,395 of NW_006263343.1, forward strand.
ATGGGATGGTAAATTTGTGATGTTTTGAAAATCATTAGACAATATTTTTTGCTTATTAATCCTTCGATATATTATTTTCTCGAAATTTAAAAATATTAATTATAAAGAGAAAAAATTCAATGCTAAAAAAAAATTCAATATCAGAATTTTACAATGTTACAATGTTACTTTTAAATTTTTTACTTTAAAATTTATATTACTTTTAATATATTACTTTTAAATTTATATTACTTTTAATATAATATTAAATAATTTATATTTGAAATATATTATTTTAATACCTATTTCACATAATATTTCGCTATATAAATATATTTTACAAACATGAAAATAATATTTCATTTTATCCATCATCTAAAAATCAATAAAATAATATAAAATATTAGAATTAACATAAAAATAAAATATTTGTGTTCTATTTGTATTTAGAACAAAGCTAAAATGTAAAATAAATATATATAGTTATATTTTTTTCGACAAATAATTGTTATAAAACAGTTGTTTAATAACAATCAGAATATAAAATTAGAAAAATTACATAATGTTATAATTACACGATGTATATATATATATATACATATATATATTATAAATAATTGTTGAATGGGATAGTCACGTGAAGACATATAAGTACGCGCATGCGTACACGCATGTAAGAAAGAAAAAGAGGTTTATAGAAACTTTTCTATAAATTTCTAAGTCCGCAATTATAGTTGTATGTTGAAACGTATGTATTCTCCTAATTATATAAAACATTTTACGTAAAACACGTATAAAATATTCGAACTAATCTTTTTAAACACTTTTTTTTTTAAATGAAAATCTTATAGACCGAAAACATTTAAATTAATATATTAATGTTACCATATTTCACGCTGCTGACAAAACTCGTCGAGTGAGTAACGAAAATTGTTGCATTTCGATTCAAAATATTAGATCGACTTAAAAGATATTATTAACTAAAAAAAGTACTTAATAGCAATTGTTCTCAATATTGACATTTCACTACTAAAGTAAGAACTGAAAACATTCGTAAAAATATTATTATAACATCTGACGGAAGATATAAAGAAAGACGTAAATACTTTTACGCGAGTTATGTGATAACATGGTTAATGTATTTTTACGTGACCAATGTGAAATATTTTAATATTAATCATTATTGAATAATGTCTTTCGATTCATTATCACTGTAATACATACGTAAGTTAAAGTTGATATATGAATTTTCATATATAAGAATTTTAAAAAAATAATTTATTGTCAACTCAACTGTAAAAATTACATGCGTTATCAATTAGTTTTGATATTCTAATTTGTGAATTTTATAAAAAAAAATAATATTTTTCCATTATTACACGAAATGATTTTTATTCGAAATGAATTATTTTCAAAATTTCAAATGTTAACCGTAAATATCTTTTGCGGGTCAATGGCTGGTATCGGAATAATTAACGATGAAGACAATTACAATGTGTGTCTTTTCAGTGTTACTCTGGAATGATCTGTTCGTGATGTTGCATGCAAAATAAGCGTTACGTACCTACCTGGCAAGAATAAATGTCATTTTCATTAGAACACACGTTCAATGAAATTGTAAGATAAACGTGCTCTGATTATTTTTAACGATTACATAGAAAAAAACATATAGATATTAGATCAAAAAAGAATCTTTAAATGTAAAATATTTTTAAACTTTTTTTTCTCTCTTTCTCTTCAACAGCTATTTCATATAAATGATATTTCATATAATGATATTTGCAAAATTATCAAATATATTTATTATCAAACAATTATATTTGTTATATTATATAATTATCGATAAATTATCGAACATAGTAACAAGTCGCTATTATTTTCGTGAAGAAATTAACTGTAGGAAAAATTTTGAAAAAAATATTTATCGTAATATATTCGATATTCGGGTTGAATTTACGATAAAGAATAAATCAAATAAAATTTTAGATATTTATAATAATCGGTTATTCTTGCGTGAGAAATAAATTTTCAGTAGTAACATGAGACTTTAATTACCACGAAGCAATTGACACTTTGCTAAACGTACTTGCACGTGTTAAAATTGCGCGTCAATCGAACAAGCATGCTCTAATAGATACATTTTAAAAAACTTTTTATTTTACTTATCATTAAAAATCTTGTCATTAAAAAAGAAGGACAAAAAGAAAAAAGAAACAAAAAAAAAAGAATGAAACGAAGAAATTTATTATATTTATTTTGATTATTAAAAAATCAAATTAATGCAATCTTAAAAATTTAAATAAAAATTTCAAATGTAATATAATAAATATTTATAATAGTTTTATTCAAAAGAGATATATATTATCGAATTTTTGAATTTATTTTCAATACAAAGTTTCGAATATACATGTATTCAAATACAAATTTCAACTTTTTATTGTAATAAAAATATTCCGTTTTCTTAATGAAATAATAGAAAAAGATTATTTCCTTTATATGTTATATGTTACAATATATGTTATAAAACTTTTAAGAAAAAAAATCGAAAAATATTCTGAAATTAAGTAAAACTTTCAATTATTATTGAAAGTTATTAAATTATGTATTGTCTAGCAGCACAATTGTTGGATCATTTTTCATAAAGGTCAAATAACGTTAGAAGAGGAAATACCACTGTAAGTTAGCGGCAATGCCTTGGGCGATACGAAGATTTTAAATTACTGACGTTAAGTGACGCTGAAACAGACCTCCAAGAATGTAAGGAACTTCTTAAATATCCCTATCTCTGCACCTCTTATGGACTCTTTACGCGGAAACAAGTCCTGCAACTTATACCGTAAATGTGCTGATATTGCTAAGTACGGATATCTAAAAATAGCCTCTTCTTCACCGGGTTCATTTCGATAAAAATCCAAGACCTTAAACTTGCCGCATCCGCTTCTAAGGTTTTTATCGTTGGCAAAAGGGAAGAAGAAGAAGAAGAAAAAAAAGGAATCTCTAAGAAACAAAAAAAAGGAAAAAAAAAAAAAAAAAAAAAGATGCGAATACACCGAAGAGTAAAACTCTCAAGAATATTTTCACAAGTGGACACTATTGAGAGTGAAAGTTATTGTCGGACAGTCATTCTTAACGCAGTGTCCATTTACAAGAAATAACTCTCGAGAGCAACTCGCAAGAGTTTTACTTTCGAACGTATTCGTATTCTAACAATGATGTTAAACGGACATTAAATATGTATATATTCCCACGTTTTCGATTTTGATCGTTGAATTAATATATATTCGTTCATTATTTGATTTTGTATGCAAATAATTAATATTTAAATATGGAGAAAATAATATCTTTAAATGAAGAAATATAATAATGAATGAGAAAAAATAAGAAATAATAGATTTTTTTTAAGAAAAAAATTAATTAAAATTAATTGTAATATAAATAACATGTAGATAGATATATAATATAAATAACAAATAAATAGATAACTGAATTTTAATTCTATAACTAAGTAAAATAACTAAGTAACTAGATACTAAATTAAAGAACTAATAAAACTTAGTAAAAAATAAAAATGTAAAAAATAATAATAAATAGATAAGATGAAGTTTATAATAGAAGAAAACAGTAGTAAATTGTTGTGATAAAAAGTATGATGAAAAAAATTGATTAATTGAAAGTATGAAAAAAAAATGAATTAAAAGTTAAATAATGTAAATTAAATTAAACAGTTTATTAAATAAGAAAAAGAGTAAGAGTAAAAACCTAAATCTGAATAATAAAAAATTATTACAGTTGTATGAAAAAAAATGTAAAATAGAAATAACGATATTACCGATAATAAAAATGGTATCAAATCATAAAAATAGCGTTATAATTATGAAAAATGACACTAAATAACAAACAAAATATTACAATAAGTGGCACAGAATGGTACAAAATCGTAAAAAAAAAGTATTGCAGTTATAAAAAAATGATACCAAAAATAGGAGGAAACAATGCAAAGAAATAGAGAAAACAACGGATCGTAAAAGAAAAAAAAAAAAAAAACCATACGTTTTAAACATTAAAGCTTTACGAATAAATAAGAATATTTTACGTGCAAGTTATTAGTCATACTGTGCTTGTTATCGTAATCATCCAATAACTCAAGTCAACCAACAATTTACATTAATATTTTCCTCTTACAAAGATGTCTTGTCTTAGGAAGACACGAGGGAAAGATGAGTCATCAGAATTTCTATCATCATAAATCTTTAACATTATTATATTTTTTTGTTTTGCTATACAAAAATTTCCATCGATTCTTTTGGGACAGATGAAATTGCAATAAAGATTTTTTACAAGCGCGTTATATGATGCTTCATGCAAGATTATTTTTAGCCAGATCTTTGGATTTTACTGTTTATAAAAGCAATTTAATCGGTGACTATCTTTAGTATTGCTCACAATATTACGAAGGTTTTTTTAAACAGCAAACAGGTAAATCATAGAGTCATTAAATATCGAATTCCTTGAAAACTCATGTTAATTGTAATATGCATGCGCATATTAATATTTTTCAACATCATTAAAAAGATAGAAACATCGCTTTCGCATAAAAATAATATTTATTAAATAGAAAAGCAATGGATCGATCATTTAGGAAAAAACATCGATTTTATGCTATCTTACTGTGAAATCTAAAATCACATGTCGATTCAATTGTATAATTTATTTGTTTGTCTTTTTTTTCTTGGAAATTAAATAACAGTTTTAAATATATTATTTTTATAAAGATCATTAAAACAAATGTTTATTTATTATTTATTTATTTATTTATTTATTTATTTATTTATTTATTTATTACTTTAAAAATTTTAAAAATTCAATTATTATAAGAAAATTGAAAATCATGAAAGAAAAATTTATTTATTTTTCAATTTTTTAATTGTTCATTTTTTGATTTTTTCAAAAAATTAAAAATTTAATCAAATTAAATCAAAAACAAAAATTATTATTTAATTATATAACATTATACAATATNAGAAAATAAAAATTATAAAAATAAAAATGACAAATTACTAAATGTTATTTGATATAAAAAATATGAAAATTTTGTTAATACTCTAGCACTTTAATTAATTTGAAATATTTATGAACAATTATCTATATATATATCTATATATATATATTATCTATATAATTGTAATCTAAATTTTTATATATATAATTTAAATATTGTTTTTTTAA
>NW_006263343.1:331635-340627 GCF_000469605.1 Apis dorsata
AGTTTTTTAATTTTTAATTAATTTTTCTCAATTAATATTATTTTTATGTGCAATTATAAAATTTATGTTATAATAATAATTTATATAATAAAAAGAAGCATATACTCATAATTCAATGACAAGTTTCTCGCACTTTTAATTAAATAATATTTGAATAAAAATAAAGATTTAGAATAATTAAAAAATAATAACAATTTATACACATATTTTTAACATAATAAATAATATTGATATAATTGATAAAAAAATAAAAATCAAAATTTATTTACAAAAATATTATAAAAATATATTCAAAGAAATCAAAAACTCACATTGATATTAATATAAAATCTTAAATTGAATTATTTTAGTTTTACGAAGTATTATAAGATAATATTTAGAATATAAATGTTGTCGAGAATCAGTAAATGTATCGAAATTTGAAAATCAGGATTTTTTATATTTATTATATAAAACATAAAATATTTGTTTCATATAAACTTGAATATTGCAATTTATAATTCCATTAATTAATTAATTTTCATACTTTGTATTAAAAATCATGGAATAATGTGATAATTTTGCGAAGACAATAACCGAATAATAGCCGCATCTGAATGATAAACGTGCACTGACCTGTAGAGGTTCCGCGACCTATGCAAACGGTAGTCGGTCCACTAGACGCTCCGTAACACTAGTTTCTAGTTTAGGCAGAGAAGGGCAACCCGGCCGGAGGAATCTTCATGGGACGTTCACTATCATCGTGAGTCTTGAACTAGACTGTGCACAGGCACTGAAGAACTCGTTCCTTTCCCTCTTCCTTTTCTTTCAGTCCAGCTCAAGCTAGTGGCGGAGGGACACCCGAAGGTTGCCCTCGGCTTTAACCAAACCAAAATGGTTAGCATATCGTGGTATAATATAAATCAAAACATCTTCATTCGTGAAACAATCTTCAAGGATCAAGCTAATAAATCGCAGTGTTCTATGTAAAATCATCTATTGAACATCTGATGTGACAAGAGTTTTAATAAATTCCATTCGATTTGAATTTTCAATCGATATAACACAGAACAAAAGGATGATCTATAATCGATTATGTCAATCAAGATAAATATTTATCGATTATCGATTATATTTATGATTGCTTCTTTCAAATATTTACTTAATAAAAAAATAAAAAAAAAATGATGATATGTATTATTTTAAATATAATATGTGAAAACATTTATAAATTTATATACATATACGTTTATGTAATACTAAGAGGAAAGCGGACGATAGTGAATGGATGTATGTTTTCCTCATATGTGATGACGTATTTACTATCTTGTTTAGCTTTACTCGAATTATTTTAATCAAAATAATGAAAAATTAAATGATATCTAAAAATAAAAATAAATAGTTAGATAAATAGTTAGTTTAGATAAGTAGTTAGAAACAAATAGATTTTGCTTATATAAATATATATATTTATTTATATGCATATTTAGGAAAAGTCTGTAAAACTCAGATATTTTCATAGGAATCGGCCGCGTTTCTATTACATCATAATTTGCTTACTACTGTAACATATAGATATGTATATGTATACATAACATACGCATTTACGCAATTCTGAATACGATCACAAAATTTTCAAACTTATTTCAATATCTTTATTAAATTATTGAAAATATTCATCGATTACGTACGAAATTTTGATCAAATTTATATCTTGAACATACTGCAGTCTCTAGAAGATAGAGCAGGTAAGTTCACTTAATGGCTTGATGCTAGGTGCACTTGATTGTATAGTAAACCATGTGAAATATGTACACGGGTAAAAGCTATAGGGTGGGAGATTCCTCCTTCCAAGTCCTGTACACACCACCGGTTCTTGCCTTTATTCAAACCAACATCGAATCAAGCTTGACCACCATATACTCAATATATTATTCCAATGGGTCAAGATAATCTTTCTTTTCTCCCTGTGTAGATGTGGTTGCTTTTGTACATCTTCTTTCTTTATCTTCATTCTGTTTTACAGATCTTCTTTCTGCTCCGTCGGTATCCTTTTTTTTCTCGACTCTCTTTTTTACCTTCCTCCTTAATCGTTATCCTGCAGGTTACTTATCACTTTTTATTTGAAAATGCGCGCGGCTATTTTTAACCTGGGCATTCTTCTTTCTCGTGGTCTTATTTCATCCCAACTCGTCTTTCTTCGTACGCTTCTTCCATTCTTCGAGTAAATAAAAATGCAACCCTAGTTAAAATTTCTTTACTTAACTGTTTCCTATTTTTGAATTTTATTTTATTTTGTAATAACAATATTTTATAACTGATTTTGCAAACAATAAACAATTTATTTTAGCTAATTTCTTTGTCAAAAGTATTACATATATAAATATGTACATAATTAAGTTTTCTTATGATAAAAAAATTATTTTCATAATTATTATAATTAATTGTAATTTTTTTTTAATCTTTTTATCTATTATCTATACGTATATATATTTATTTATATATTTTTCTATATCGTTCCATTATCGTATTTATGTACTGATATATAAAATTGTAAACATCTAAATATAAAATTTGTTTTTGTTTGTTTTCTTCTAAAATGAAAGTTCTATGTATAACGATTTAATGAGACGAAATAAAAATAAATAATTTCAAAACTTCGCATCATTCATTCAATATATAATGCAAAATAAAAAGGAATTAAAAGTTCATAATAACAGTTATACATATTTATTGCTGATGGTAATAGGTATAGCTGGAAGTAATTGAGTAGATTCAATATTAGCCAGGTCTGGTTAAGAATAGCCAGCATGGGAATCCCGTTTGACCACCTTGTGTGCCAGTTGCTTACTGACTAAATTAGGGTGAATGTTCCGTTGTACAAAATCGATCGTTATTATTTTATTAAATTATTTAATTTAATCATTTTGATAAATCTATTATATTATACAAACATAAAATATAACCTAATTAAATAATAAAATTACAATCGTTATATATTTTAATATATATTTAATTATTTAATTTTGATATACATATATATTTTTTATATACAAATTATTTATAAAATAAAATTACAAATAAAAGATTAGAATAGAAAATACTTTAAAAAATTTGTTTGAACAATAAAAGTTTTTTATGCATGTATTTTATTATCATTGTTACATGTTATATTGTTGTATAATATATAAATTCAAAAGATTATTTTCAAAAATTTATGTGAGAAATACGAAGAAATATAAAAATAAATCACTTATAATTTATTTGTATATTTTATATAAAATATAATTATAATATATAAATTTAATTATATAAATTATATATATTATTATTTATATAATTAAAATGAAATAAATATAATTAAATTTATTATTTATTATATTTAATTATTATATATTAAATAAATTAGAAGTACATTGTTTGTAACAATATGTTTTAATTATAATTTTATTGTAAAAATGAATAATTTCTATATTATTTTAATTTATTTTTATATTATTTAATTTATTAGAAGGCATTAACAAATACACATTAAATCTATATATCAGTCTATAAAAATTTACAAATGATTATTAATAAAAATAAATATAACTTTGTATTTTATATTAATCTTGTAATTGTTATGATTAGTTTTCTTAAATTTATTATAATATATTATTTTAATATTTAATATTCAATAGTATTTTTAATGCACATTTATTTAATATAAAAAAATTCATATATTGGGTATATTAATTTTACTTAATATTTATCAATACATGATAATCATTCACAAATATAAGCATAAAATTTTTTTATAATAAATTAATTATTTTCATTTTGAAAACAATTTTTTACATAATACTAGAAAAATCACACTAAAATAAAATAAATACAATACTTGTGCATAAATAAACATTTAAATTTTTCAAACAATTCTATGAATGCATTAAAATGTCATAAATTTTCATATTTTCCAAGTTTTAGTTATAATTTTAATGATAATGTTAAATATAATATAATACTTATAAAATTATGTTAATTTAAACAAATTATTCAAAATTTTCACATTAAATTTTTGTTATTGGTCTCACTCTTTGTTAACATTAACTTATTATATTGTTTTAAATGAAAATATATACATGCATTATTTACAAATAAATATTTTAAATAATATTGTAATTTGTTGATATATTCATAAATTCAATATATAGGGATATATGTGTTCCAAGATAATATTAAATATATTAATATATTTAATATAAAACTTACATTGTTACTGATGTATTTTTAATAAAATATGTCAATTATTTTTACTATTTATATAGTTAAAATTATATGATTTGTAAATTCGTATTACATATTCCATAAATGCTATTGTATTAATTTGGTTTTAATTGAGTACAAAATATTTATGATATTTATGATGAGATTGATATTATATACTTAAAATATTTGTTCTAAAATACAATATATAAATATTATTATTAAAAGTATTTCAAAAATCTCTTATTTATAATTGTAAATTTCAATTTAATTGTTTTTAGTAATAATGAAGATTCTATTTATTTCATAATTTTGTTTGTAATTCAATTATTTTATAACTTTTGTACCATTTTATTGATACAAAAATTTGTTATTTACGAACACATTAGGTATTATAGCATACAACATTTCTTTTTATTTTTCTTATAATTTAGTTCTAATGGTGGTCTTTCAGACAATTGAAATTTTCTGACAATTCTCACTAATTCGTGAAAAGCTTGGTCAACATTCATCCTTAATTTTGCACTACATTCAATGTAAGGAATTTTTAATCGGCGAGCTCTGTTTTGTGCTTCTTCAATTTCAATCTAAAATAGTTAACATTAAGATATTAATTTCATATTCTTTATTTTAAAATATATTATCTCATTAGTTTCTTTCTATTTTATTTACTTACAACTCTATGATAATCCAAATCAGCTTTGTTACCAACCATAAGCATAGGAAACTCTTCTCGATCCTTTACTCTAAGTATCTGCTTGTGAAATTTTAATATTTCATCAAAAGATGAAAGATCAGTTATTGAAAACACAAGAAGGAAACCTTCACCACTTCTCATATATTGTTCTCGCATTGCACTAAATTCTTCTTGACCTGCTGTATCTAATACTAAAATTATATATTATAATTATATATTATTTTTAATATTAAAAACATTATAAATTTTATATTAGTATTAAAAATAATATGAATATATATATTGTTATTTAAATGTTTTAAATGTTTATAAATTGACCATTCTAATTTTTTCATAAAGTATTCACTCTAAAATTGAATAAATAAGGAATTATAGTCTTACAATAACAAACCCATGATTCATTATGGAACTGCATGAAAATTAACATAAAATAAGTTATAAAAATTGTATAAATATATAAAATACAATTAATTAATATTACAAATAATTAATATTAATTGAAATAATAATTAATGCATTTAATAATATTATATTTTTATTAATTTACTTACTATCAAGTTTTGCAGGAATATCATCAATAACACATTGTTTGGTATAAGAATCTTCAATTGTTGGATCATAATCAGTTACAAAATAACTCTGAAAGATATTGATAAAATTAATCCAAAGCTAAACAATACAATCATTACAAATAGCAATAAAAAATATAAAAATATTTTAAATTTATATTAAATATAGTTATAATTATTAGCTTTGATATTATTCTTTGAAATTTTCATGAAAAAAAAAATACAAATATAATAAAAGAAAATTATAATGTATATATATACATACATACATATAATACATAAAATATATATATTAAGATGAAATTGCATTTTTTTTTATACATATTAAATACAATGATATAATTTTATGACTACAATCTTATCCATAATTGTATATAACATAATTAATGATAAAAACAAACTTTTTAATATATAATGCAAAAGTAATTTAAAAAAATCATTATTATGAAAATATAATACTAAAGTTTTTTTACTTCGATTATATCAATATTATAACATAATATATTAGATAAATATATCATTCATATTTCTTATTTGAATCAAAATAACATATGATACATAAAAATGACAAATTTAGTAGATATATAAATAAGTTATATATGTTAATATATATCATATAAAATATATACCTATATATAATAATATATAATAATGTATGTATACAAACATAGTATATATGTCTAAATATATATACGTTTATCTACACCCACGTATATACGTGTGCTTGCACCTATTGGCCATAAAAAGTACTTACTTGAATGAATTGTATTGTGATCGCAGATTTTCCGACACCACCCGCACCAACAACAACGAGTTTATATGTCTGCGCGTAACTTTGTTTGTCACCGGATTTCGACATTTTTCATGTAATTGCCGAGATATGTAAATTTGTGATTGAAAAAAATTCAGTGACACATATTGATAACAGTACGACAAAATATAGAAAAATATAAAATTGAGGCGCATTCACATACGAACATGTATGAACTTTTTTACGAGAAAGAAAAATAAACTAAATTGCATATTTCGTTATTATCATTCACAATTTAAGCACGATTGAACATCATAAATCTTGTATAAATTCGAACTTACTAAAAACCATACTAACGAATGAAACGAGAGAGATACTAGAAGAAATATCCCCACCTCTATACTATACATGTATATTGTATCATGCTATTTCGATTGATTGCGCAGTCGCTATTACAATACCGCCCTCTTATGCGCTTACGTCTATCTCAAGTTATGTTATGAAGAAAATGATTTCAAAATCATTCAATTTTATATAGTGCTAAACATAAAATAATCTCATTATGTATATTATTTTTTAATATATTTAGTGATATTATTTTTGGGAACGATCCATTTTTAGGAAATCTTTATTCAATGTTAAAAAAAAAAAAGATTTTAAATAAAACTTTATCTGTAGTCATATTATATGTATCATATTTAATATAACAATATTACATAATTAAATTATATATTATTATATTATTCAAAGTATGCATAGTATTTGGTAGGTACATATTAATATAATTTATAACATATTTTAATCAATAATAATAAGAGCGTTAATTTATAATAATTATCATAATAAAAATTTACCATTATTCTTTGTAAATTTTTATTTATTTTAGATGAATCGAAATTGATAAGCTTTCAAATTAATAAACAATTATACTACATCATTATTATTTAATTTAATTACTCCCATCCATTATCTCTTACTATCCTTATCATTTGATTATAATAACTGACTATTAAATGTTAATTTGCGAATTTTTAAAGAAAATCATTTAAAATAAATAAATCAAATTATCACAAATAATAAATAGAAATTACTTAAAAGTATAATAATAATTGTAATATAAAATATAAGATATTGTATATTATAAAAAGTATAATACTTTATGTTAAATATCTTTACTAAAAATATCCAATATTAATTATACGGAAATTCAATCACAAATTGAAAATAATAAAAGGAATAATCATTGATATAATAATAATTTTGAAATTTGATTTATTAACGAATTCTCTAAAATAGCATTACCGATTGAATTTGAATAAAAATTGTCGAACTCAGTTATTTAACAATAATTTGAACAGAAAATAATTGAATAAAATAAAAATCCTAAAAAATCATGTTGCTCGATAATATTTTTTTACTACATCGGAATCGTTCCATTTTATATTTGGTCATTTCATAATATTTTACTATTATTATTTTTTCAACAATCATCATGTATTATGATAGAGAATTGCAAAGATACAAAAGGCACGGGACTTTATTTCGAAGATAAGCGCTTTTCGTATAAAATATACCGACAATGAATCGCACGATTGTTTGTATGTTAATTTTTTTTGGTAAATGAAACGTACGATGCAGCTATCAATATACTTAATACAAGTACTATGATGAAAAAAAGCGCTTTTTGTTTCAATAGAATTATAAAATTTCTTCTATAATTGTTTATTTGAAAATTTTATTTGAAAATTTTATATATATCGATTCAATTCTATCTATTCTTCAAAATGGAATTTCTTTTTTAACTTGAAAAATAAATTGTTATTGATGTTTTAATTATTGTAATTTATCGTATATTCTATTGTACGACAATAAAACATGTAAATCGATGCACATTAAGATTTGTTTTAAAATTTATCAAAGAAAAGTAGTTGAGTCTCATCGTTCTTCATAAATGACATTTACACATTGTTTGAAAAAATTAACTTGTACTAAATAGCGAGAACAAAAATTTCTCAAACTAATTATGGTAACTAAATAAAAAATTAGTATAATCAAAAATTAAATAAGTTTAAAATTATTAAAAATAATTGCTTAAACACTCTTGAAATTGTTATATGTATTATGATATTTAATTATATTAACTTGTATCTTTAATCTTAAATACAAAGGTATACAAATGTCTGTATAAATAAAATATTTATCATATAGTTGTAAAGCAAGGTATTTTAATTAATATAAATGGGAACACGGGAAACTATAAAAATTTATATATATATATATAATTTTGGAAATATCTCACTATTTTTAATCATTGCTATTGTAATGTTTAATTAAAAAAAAATTTCGGTATGTGATCTTTTCATTTCTTTTTAGTTTTTCTGTTAATGATTCCTTAGAAAATGTTTAGCATAAGAAATTTAACTATTTGAAAAACAATTCATTATAAGAAAAAATTAAACAAAAGATAACTGTTATTATCAAAAAATGAACATATATAAAATCAGACATTTTTTTTCTAATTCATGTTTCACAAAGCTTTCATTATACACGGTATAGTTGCATAGTATGTACAATTCTTTTTCTGCTATTTTCCTCTTCCTTTTTTACATAACACATAGTATTATTTAGTTATTACAGAAAATGTTAATATGTTTTAGTTCCAGTGTTTCGATTTTTAATGAAATATTTACATTTTCAAATAATTAAATCTTTTTTTTCGTTTTTTTTTTTTTTTTTTTTTTTTTTTTTTTT
>NW_006263343.1:340768-342264 GCF_000469605.1 Apis dorsata
GAAATATTTGTTGCATTGCACTGGAACATTGGACATTGCACGTAAAGTGTCTTTTTCCGGCAATATAATCGTATATATTTGTGTACTTTTATTCTAATTTTTTTAAAACAGAATGTTTTTCTTTTTTTAATAGAATGTTTATTCTCTTTCATTTTATTATATTCATAATGTATGAAATAAAATTGAGATAGAAAAATTTACAACGTACTTGTGAGTTGTATTACCCTTGCTAGAAGTATATATGCAACATAATACCTTATTAGACAAATATCTTTTTTATTTTTAAATTTTAATTAAGGCCCCGTTATATTCGGTTCGACTACTTTTACCACGCGCAAAAGATTATATTTCATATTACATTTAAGTGACAATATCTGTACATTTTAATAAATACTTTAAATTCATAAACAAAATATTATGTCAAAAAGCATTTGAAATATTATAGCGTTATTTTTTGCATGGTATGTATCTTGCCATAATCATTCCTTATACTTTTTGTCTAATATTACTCTTCAAAATTTTTGTCAAATAATATTTAGTTCAATAAATCAAATATTATTTTACAGTAAATAAGGTAACTATCTTTAATTTTTTATATGTTTTAATACTTCATATCATTATAGATATTCTTCCGAAAATAATTTTTTTTATGCATAGGCCAAAGTGCACTATTTGATTTAAATTATGTGCCTCTCTTTTCTTAATAAATAAACAAAATTATTCATATAATTTATAAATAATAATCAATTATATTATATTGTTTGACACACAAAGACCTATACAAGTTTTTATCAAAAAAAAATTTCTTCATTTATATCATTCTTAATTGGAACATCCATAAAAAATTTAATCATAATAAGTTTAAAAAAACTTATTTGCAAATTTTAAGTGCTTTCATTTAAAACTATTTAATAACATACTAATATTGTTTCTTTCATAATCTAAAACTGATTTTTGCTAGTATTTGTTTAATATATTATTTAAGCGATGATAATGCTAATAATAATGGTGATGATAGTAATAGATTAGTTTTGTGATAAAAGAGAAGCATTCAAAAAGTACCTTTTGGACTCAAATACATTGTCACAGGCATTGAAGCTAAATGTTACATTAGAGATCCCACATTATGTTTTTTGATTTTTTAAACATCTTTTTTATATTTCTGGTCTATGTAAGAAATGCTTTCATAGAACATCAATAATAATAATGATGATGATGATGATGATGATGATGATGATGATGATAATAATAATAATAATAATGATAATAATGATAACAATAACAATAATAATAATGATAATTTTACGACATTTTTTATGAAGATGATAACGATAAGGACGATGATGAAGATAACGACACTGATAACATTGATAATAATAGTAAATGAATCTTTATGTAAGTGAAGTTAATGATTATTATGAATTTCATTGAGAATAATAGTTATGTTAAAAATGATTGCCACTTACGTACATATATATATATATATATATATATAT
>NW_006263343.1:342594-345133 GCF_000469605.1 Apis dorsata
ATAATGGGGAAATCAATAATGATGATAAGGGTGATAGTAACATGAGCACTTGTAGAAATAAAGAGCAATCATAAATTGCAATAGAAATCGATTTAATAGACTGATCATTGATCAATCTCTTTAATATTTGCAGGGATTCTTCACAAGTTTCAGGATAATAGTAGAATAAGATAATAAAATTACTAATCAATAATAACATAAGGCAATATGTGGAGGATCTGGCCATTGTAACTGGGCCTTGCTAGCATCTGATGCCATTCTCGAAACTCTTCATCAGGTTGGCTATACACATTGTTTACACCATTGATATCTGTCACATCTTCTTTTACATCTGATTTCTCATTTAAAGACGAAGTTAAAGATGATAGTTTTGGTTGGAAGTTTCCATTCAGTCCTTCTACACACTGTGTATGTAACCTTTCTATGTCCTCTGCAGTAACTTGTCTAGGTGGATATTCAGAACTATTTTGATCTTCAGTTGATTCAATTTCACACTCACTCCAATCTATTGAATTTGGATCTATAGGTGGTAACTTAGCCAATATTTCTTCAACTGTGAGATTTTGACACTGTTCTGGTTGATTTTTCTGAACATTTGTAACTGATTTTTCTTTGAACACTACACCTGATTCGTCACACTTAGATGGTACATCATGACAGTTTTCTGTTGGTTTTAACCGACTTTCTGCTGAGACTTCAGAAACTGTATTTCTATGGGACAAATTATTCTGAGGACAACGAAGGAACTTTGATACTTGTTCGTTGCTACTTCTCAGAACTTCTTCCATGCTGGATGATTCTACACTTTGACTAGGTAGAGCACTTGAATTAATGCTAGAATTGGTGCCGCGTGCCCGTAGATCAGCCAGCAATTCTTGAGTTGTTTTTAATTTAGGATTCCTTGAGATACTAGCTAGTTTTTCTTTTACACGATCTTCTAAAATTGGTTGTTTCTTTATAGATTTACTGCCTTTTTTTCTACCACGTTTCTTTGGCCCTGAATTATCAGGATCTGTGGAAGACTCCGTAAACTGATCAGAGATTCTTTCTTTAAATATGGGGCTAGGCACTTGCATATTTAAATTACCACTTATATTTTCGCCATTTAGACGTTGTTTTTTAACAAAGGGTTCACTTTCGGTGATTGAGTCTGAATCATGGTGTTGATAATTGTGTTGGTCCTTAAGATCATCTTTTCGGAGACGTTTGTTTGAACTGTGAGTTCGTGGCACTGCTTCTGTCGAATGATGTTGGCTTGAAGAACCAAGCATAGCTGGCACATCAGAACTTGTTCTGTGATTGCTGGTTACTGTAATTGACTGTTTATTTGATGATGCATTAGGAGAATGTGAATGATCACTATGCACAGATAGAACTGGACTAAGTACCTGTAATTAAACAATATAATAATATTTATTAAATATATTATTATTATCCTATTAATTTGATATTAAACATTATTATGCATTATAATTTGAATAAAAACACTAGTATTTCCCATTTGAATAATTAAACTATTCAAATGTACAACTATTTTATATATTTTGTAAACTACTTTATCATATAAATTTAAAAAATATATTTTTATGCACATATTTATATAATTTAAATATTTAACAAATTATATATCATACAAATTAAAAAAAAATTTAATGACTTACTCTAAGTGGAGTACTATCCCTTAATAATGGACTCTGAGGTGGTATCAGACCTCTTAATGCTGGACTTTGTGGTTTAAAACATCTTAATGCAGGACTATGTGGTTTTGCTCCATTAAGAGCAGGTGGTGCTGTATCTGCTGGTGTAGGTTGTGGAGTAGAATGAGCAGAAGGTAAGACCATATCACGCCATCGCCGTACCAAATCCTTTGCTCGTTTTGCCAAGGCATCATTGCTTGTTTTACGACGAAGTTCATTAATATATTTTCCAAGTCTTGTAACCTGTTATAATTAAATATTACAATTTATAATTATGTAATTAATATAAGATAATTAGATAATATAAGATAATTGAAATGCAATTTTATCCACCTATAATAGATATAATATAACTTTTGAAAAAACATGTTTAATAAATTATATTTATAGAATCTTCACCTCAAGCACTTCTTTAGTGATCGCCGTCTTTTCCAGGGCCGTAACGACATCCACAACAGCACCCATGTCGATGACCTATAAATTTTCATAATTATATTTTTATATTAATATAATTTATATTAAATTATTACAATTCATTTATAAAAAATTATTTATCATAATATTAACAATATATTTAAAAATTCTATAAATTATTATTATATATTGTACATAGAATATTAATAAATTTTCATTGCCCTGTATAAAATATATAAAAATAAATCAATGTAACTTTTTAATCTTATTTGATTA
Organism: Apis dorsata; assembly: GCF_000469605.1. Lineage (NCBI taxonomy): Eukaryota > Metazoa > Arthropoda > Insecta > Hymenoptera > Apidae > Apis > Apis dorsata. The sequence continues at coordinate 344,982 of NW_006263343.1, forward strand.
ATTTTAATTATTTATTAAAATATTAAAAATAAAAATAAATAAACTGAATTTATTAATATTTAATAAAACATTTGCATGCATTATTTTACAAATTATATTGTTACATAAATTAATATTAATAAATTTATTATAAATTTAATTTATTAAAATTA
>NW_006263343.1:345633-355107 GCF_000469605.1 Apis dorsata
TTATATTAAGCAATTAAAAAAGACTTAATACTTAAAATACTTTAATATAATACTTTATTAATATACAGAAAGTTTTGAAATTGTGATAAATTAGTAACATTTTACATCATTCTCTTTTACGTTAATTATTATCTTAATAATATTATATTTTTGATATTTATAACTTAATAACAATATTATTAAAAACATAAATAATAATAATATAATATAATAATAATAAAGATTATATATATTTTTTTTTATTATTTGATAATATTAATTTTACAGTGAAAAATTAAATTATATTTTAAACAATGATCAAATTACTTAAGTGCAAAAGATAAATAATATGATCAATATTAATACATTTTATATGAAATATAAAACAAATATAAGATACAAATAATCAACACGTGTCTACATACATTTCTTTAATCTCTAATAAATAATATATTCGATTCATGCTGATAAAAAACATTTATCGAAAAATTCAATTCAAGCGATGAAACGGCAATCGGGCCAAAAATGAGAGATACTTGAAACTTAAAATCTCAATTTGTGGATGCAATTATCTTTTTTAATAATGTTTAAAAACGACAAATATTTGAAATTCATGAAAGTATGAGAATAATATGCGAGTTACTGCATGTACTGCAATTGAGTGTAATAGAATCTAAACTGCGAAAACAACTAGAAAAAGAGAGAACGAAAATGTTTTTAAGAGATTTCTTTGATTTTGAACATTTTACTGTAAATATTGAGGTTATACTCCAGGTTGTCGACAACGCGTTTACGTTCGACGTGCACACACTCGTGCAAAAAGAAGATTTGTCGACTGGCAGCTAACGTACACACAGGAAACATATTACTCACTCACACGCGGAGCCGCCGCTACACTACATTCTTAGTGACTCTCGCGCACGCCACTGGTACAGGCACACGGCGCACGGGGGATCGAGAGTGGCCCGATAGCCGTTTGCGTGAACGGACGGACGGCGCATCGCGGATTCATTCCGCTACTTACATTGTATTCCTTATCAAGAGATTTCAACAATCTTTCGGTGAGCTCGGTGCAATATCTCTGCATCGGGGGGGCACACTTAGGGCCCTCGCAGGGAGATTAGGTTAGCGGAAAATCGGCTCCACGCGTCCGAGTGTCACGAATACGAGAACACGGGGAGACTTGCAATGGCGACTACTGAACTGTGCTCCGCTCGCATGCCCTCCCTACCTCCCAAGTGCCTCCTAGTCGCAGCCCATGCATCGTCCCTAGCCCCACGCCGCCTCATACTGCCAGGCAAACGCTACTAGCTCCTCTCGTGGTTGGATGAGACTCCTAACCGTTACCACACCTCCCTTCTATCCCCACTACTATCAAAACGGCGCTTAAATCGAGTACCAACTATTCGCAGTCAACTTCAAGTAGCCGTTTTCCTTTATATTTTAATTTTATCGTTTTCTAAATTTTTCTCTAAAAATTTAATAATATATATATTTTTATGTCTTTTTTTATTATTTTATCAAATAAAATTATATATAAAGATTGTATATAATTTTGACCAAATAAAAAATATGAAATAAAAAATAGGAAAAATAGGAAATAATGAAAAATATTTCTTTATTAATAATTATTATAAAGAATTTTAATGTTTTAATAAATAATATAATAATTTATAAATAATTTATAATATATTTATAAATATTTTATAAATATTGAAAACAATTATTGATTATATGCAATTCATTATTATATATACATGTTTGAGAATACAAATTTATAAAATTTTTAAATAAATTATTGTAATATTTTCTAATATACCACAATTTTATTAATTTTAGTTATATTTTTGCTAACAAAAATTATATTATATCTGTTTAATCAAATTTGTAATATTCGAAGAATAAGTTGAAATTAGATGAAATTTGTACTACCAATATAAGAAATATAATATAACCATATTATTTGCATGTACAATGTATAATGAATTTTTATATATGTATGTGTATATATATATATACACGTATATAAATATATATATAGTAATATAACTAATTCAATTTTAATTATGTAAAAAATTTACAAATATAACAATAAATATAATTATTAAAAAAATATTGATTATCTAGATTGAAGATTACAGTTATATCATATAATTTTACTTTTTATATTAATTATATTAAAATCTGTGTACATAATATGTGCTTTAAAATAAGAAAAATTGTGTATAAATTAATAGCAATTTTTTATCAGAAATCAAGCAATTGTTTATTTTATTATCATTATTACTGTTCTTTATTGAAGTGATGTACGTATGTTGGTAATTAATAGTTTCCCATTTGGTATTCATAACCTAAATATTGAAAAATTTTCAAAAACTTAATATTTGTACTTATTTATACATTTTAATTTATTATTGTTTTCTATAATTCAAAATAGTAAAACAATTAATAAACGAATAAAAATATCTAGTGAAATTATTAGCATTAAATTTATCTGTTTTAATATTAAATTATTGAAAAAATTTTTATAATTTTGCATAAAATTATAAATTCACGTATTTTTTTTTTTATGTATAAAATTAGATTTTTATTTTGTTTTTAAAATGGATTATTAATATTAAAAAAGAGGTAAATATTTTCTTTTGTATTGTATTACAAAAAAATCAAGTTAATGTATAATGATAAATCTAAAGAAAATTGCGCATATATTTCCATGAATATTTCTTGTTACACAGTGAATATATTTTATTAAAATGATTTGCAAGCTATATCTAATCATATAATTGTATGTAAATGTGTAAATTCAAAAGTATAAAATGAAATTTTTAATAATAATTTAAAATTCAAATAAATTTATCTTATTTATTGTAAAATATATTCAAATTATATTTGATATTATATACAATTTAATTTTATTAATTTTATGAAAATTTAGTAAATTATTAGATATATTATATATATATATTTTTTAACATGCTAAAGTTTTTGATTAAATCTGACATTAGTATTTCGCATCTTTATATCTTCTAGTTATGAAAAAATATGTAATAATTATCTATTTAATATAATTGCATGATATAAAATAATTAAATTATTTATTTTCTATTTTTCAATTAAATAAGATTAATAATATTTAAATCTAATCTATTAAGAAAAATTAATACAATATAAAAATTGTTGAAATTTTAAAATAAGGTTAAGTAAAACATATGTTTGTCTAATTCCTCATATATTCTTATATTAAGACTATTTTGAAAATCATTAGTTATATATAATAATTTATTTTATTTTGTTTTATATTTATAAGTATAATTATTGTATAATTGAAGGATATAATAATGCATTGCATATTTCTAATTTTTTAATGAATCATCTTAAAATAATTGTTGTTTGCTGGATTAAATATAATTATAAATATATTTTTATTAATTTTAATTACATACTACATATATTTCATAAAATATTTATTATGATTTTGATTTACATGGAATTATCATTAAAAGATTAGTGATATATAAAAATAAAATTTTCATAATGCGTTATTTACAATTATATTTATTAATAAAATTTAATTTATATATATATATATATAATGTATATATATATATATATTTTATAAAGAAGTATGACACAATATCATAAATGATATATATTTTAAAATTATATAGCAAAATAAGACTACAATGATATTATCAATTTTATTTAATTAAACAAATTATTGAAACGATAGATTGCATCTTAAGATTAAAATTTGTTTGAAGATTTATTTATTAAGAATTATTTCAATAATAAAAATTTTATTGATTATTGATTAATGTATAATGTAATAATAAAAATATCTATCGTTTCGATACATTTATCACTATGTAATATTTTTAATTTTCTATAGTAAAAAAAAAAAAAAAAAAATTTTTTTGTATATTATTTTAATAATTTTTGTATAATATTTTTAATCTTTAAATTTTTTTTATGTAATTTACATTTTAGTAATTACTTTTCATATTAACTTTATATTAAAAATATAGGACATATTTAATTTCTAATTTCATATCCTTTTTTATGTACATTTTTATTATAAATAATTTGCATCTTCTAAATTTTTGATTATCAATAATTTATATTTATAAAATATATTTTATTTTTTTAAACAAAAAGATTTTTAATTAATTTTTCAGTTTTTTACTATAATAGTTGCTATGATACTTTACTAAAGCTAAATCTTTTATACATATATACATATATTATCATAAATCATAGAATTTATTTAAATTATTTAAATTATTAAATTATTTAAATTATTTAAATTTCCAAATTATATTAGTTTTATATATGTGTACAATTTTGCATTTTATAATTTATAATTTATATATATATTCATAAAAATAATTTTTTTAATAATTTGAAATCGTAAGAAAATATATATAAATAAAATATTTCTCAGAAATAACTTTTATTTTTAATGATTATAAATGATTTGATTAACTTTACATTTGATGCTATATATAATAAATTTTTATAATTTATGAAATAAATTTTACATTAATATTATAATATATAATAATATTATAGATGTATTATTTTTTATTAAAATTTAATTTATTTCATAATTGATTAATTTGATATAATATTTATCTTTATCTATTTACAGATATTTTGTTGAGTTCAAAGAAAAATATTTTTGTTCAAAACAATAAATATTATAATTAAAATAAACATTATACATTACTAATATTTATTTATTATTGTACATATTTATAAGGATAGAAAATAATTAAATAATTGAGTAATTTTTTTACTTTTATTTATCTTCTAATAATATTAAAATTTGCATTAATATATAATTAAATTTTCATTTCAACGATAAAATAATTTTAAAAATTTCGTAAATTCTAAGATTGAGCATATATATAATAATTTCAGATTGTTTAATAAGTCTATTAACATTCAATGATCAAATTAATAATTACAAGAGAATAAAGATAAGACTAAATTTAAAATAGAAATTTTTATAAAACATTATATATTTAGAGAGGTTGCTCAAAAGTATTAATAAAAATATTCCAAAATTTCTGATATCATTACTTAAACTAAATTTAATTATTCTGTCAATATAATAATTTCAAAAAAGTAAATGAAAGTATCTATAAAAGTTATATTATTAATTTATATCAAATGATTATTTTATCAATAAAATAATTCTAAATTTTTACAAATTTTAGAAAATTGTTTCAAATAATTCATAATGTATTGTTTCATTAATTTTTAAACAAATGAAACAATAATATCTTTATTTGATATTTTGTACACTAGCTCTAAGACATTCAGAACTTTACTGAAAGATTTTTTTTCTTTTTGGTTTACAGTGAGCAAGTGTCTTAGAAATAAATATTTATATAATATTTAATTACAACGAAAAAATAAATTCTTGTCAGAATAAATATTGGATTACTGTTGGTCAATGATGAAGGCTTCCAACTTTCAGTTTTTTTGATTGACGTACAGTTCTGCTAGTTTCACTGTCTGATGATTCAGATTCTGTGTCATTATATCCTGGCATTGCTACACCTTCTGACTTTGTGACTTCACAAGTCTCTGCAGCAAAATTGCCTGTTATTTTTGCTTTTTCAAGTGCCCTAACTGCAAATAAGATAAAAATTAAAAAGTTATGATATATAATTTCAATTAACTTAATTATATTATATAATTAATTTAAATATATAATTATAATAAACTAACAATTTTTATATAAAAATTCATAATACAATACATGAAATATTTAATGAAATTAATATATAATAATTATAAATAAATTTTTTAATGAAAATGAAATAATTAACTACAAATAATTGTAATATCTTACTTTGAGATTCTAAAAGACTATTTTGACGCTTCAAGTCATCAATATCTTGTTGATGTGAAGAATTTTTACGGCGCATGAATTGTATATACTCTGCAGCTTTTTTGAGTATTTGTGCTCTACTTGCAACTTTTTCTCCTTGTAAAACAGGTACAGAATCTCTAAGGCTTGAGAAACTATCTTTAATGTGATCTCTACGCTTGCGTTCCAATGCATTATGATGTGCCCGTTTTTCAGCCTGAATTATATTTTTATAATTAAAAATTATTGTCAAATTATATTAAAAAGCAAATTATATAAAAATAATATTTTTAAACTTTAATATTATAATTATTATAAAATACTTAATTTTTAAAAAAATTCTTTATTATTAATTATATATTTATATATCTTAATTTGAATTTAAATGTAAAAATTAATATATAAATTAAACAGCTTGATACGTTTCATCTTTTAAATTAAAAATGATAAATTACATTTAATAGAATATATTATTTATGGAAATGGAAAGTATCTATCTAACCTTAACAACATTTAAAATCTATCAATTCGATAGTAAAATATATATGTATTAATAATTAAATTAGAAATGTTAAATATATAAATAGAATTAAAAAGAAAATAAATAAAATAAAAATAAACAATGAACTTACTTGAGAATAATACTGGGTATTATTTGAATGCCTTTGTCTAGAATCGGAATCATCACCTTCCTGAAAAACAATGTTTTTAATAAAATTTATTGAAAGAGTAGTTGTAAAGACTTACATCGCTCTCAATGTCGATATCTCGATCATCGTCACTCATTATAATTTCCTTGGTTGCCTGAGTAATTGGTAAACAAAGGTTCTTATTGAGTATTTAAAGTAATATATATATACATATATATCGTGTAGTAACAACACGTAGAATGTAAGAGAAAATCATGAAAATCACTAATAATTTGCTGTTTTAGTGATTTTATTTCAAAAAGATGCAATATTTATTTACTAATAATTTAGTGAACACGTAAAGAGCTTTATAAAAAATAATACAATATTGAATTTATATAAATATTATTTTTCCATATTATGTAATATAATATAAATTATAATAACAAAGGCATAATATTTAAAAATGCATAATAAACAATAGTAATATTATTGTTATTATTTTTTAATTATTTTCCTATAATAAATAATTAAAATTAAACAATTAAAAAAAGATATAAAATAACAATTTGTAAGTTTTAATCTCGATTAAATTTTTTTCTGTGTTAAAAATTTGTTAGATCAAATTAATATCTTTTAATAATATTTGATGAGTAAAAATATGTGATATATAAAAATAATAATATTAACTTTAAGAACTTAAAGTTATTGATAAGAAAAATTACTAATGTTTTTACTTCAATCTACATATGATTTGATAACGATAATGATTTCATTCATAGTTCATCTAATAAAAAGAATGTGTCATTTTTATTGTTAGTAATTTTATATACAGGGTATCTCATTGGCTATATTCTGCCGATCAACACAAGCTCAAGCAACATATCTCGAAGAAAATACATTGAATAGTATATTTATTCATTTATTTATTTATTATTCGTAATATAATTCGATATCAATAAAAAATTCAATATAATTTGTTATCAATAAAAAAATATTTGTTATATTTAATTTCTTCGTGTTGAGTCGGTAACTAACATTACTGATTAGGCTATACATTTAATGATTGGCCAATTTTTTGTTAATAAAAAAATAATTTATTAATAAAATCGTAATGAAAGTTTTTGCAAAGGAAAATGTTATTTGAAATTATTTTAGAAATCTCCAGTTTACGAATGTTTTTATATTTTTGACACTCTGTATATACATCTTATTTATATTATCATTTTTACTGATATCAAATAATGTTAATAATAACAAATCAATGTTCGATATATACTTATAGATGAGTTAGAATATTTTCTAAACTTCATCAAAGATGAAAATAATTAGATATCGGAGTTGTTTCATGAAAACATAAATTTTATGGATGAAATAGATAAGATGAGAAAATAGTGGAAAAGAATAAAGATAGGATAAAAAATAGTTATAGTTAATAACGTCATCTTTTGAGTATATACAAAATTTCTTCCAAAGCAGGATAAGATAGAGCGAGAATTGATTATTAGTGTCATCTCTTAGTAGTAGTACCAAAAACATCTTTTGAAAAATAGAGTAAAGATAAGAATTGATGATCAACGCCATCTCTTGAATATTTTTAGAAAGATGATTCTTTGAAAAGATATCTTTAATACTCAAAAGATGACACTAACAATCAATTCTTATTTTATCATGTTTTCTATTTTTTTGTTATTATTATTCTATATTTATTTTATTTGCGGATTGAGATGGCATTGATTCTCTAATTTTATCTTCCCTTTTTTTATTATTTTTTTCTTTCATATAATTACAGACGAAAATTCGTTTGTTGAATCTATTTTTTTGCTATTTGTAATATAAATATTATTAAAATATGCTAGCTATTATCGAATATGATACAATACAAATTTAATTTATCATATTGTTTTGATGAAAGATTGTAAACAAAATATTAATTCGCAAAATAATTTATTTATGATTTAAAATTTAGAATACATCATAAAACATTATAAAATATATTTGATCCTTTGTTCTATATATAATTCATTATATTTTATTATTTAATTTTTTGTAACCATCTCCTATCATTATAAATTATATAGATATGAAAAATGCATTGAATGTTAGATCTATTTTAGATCTATTTTGTATTTTGTCTGCAATTTCACATATTCATAATATTTCTTACGTCCTCTGCAGTTTTTGTACATAGAAATTACATTCAATTTCAACTATAGAATCATCATCGTATACCTAAATTACAAAACTGTCGGCATCACTATCCATATAAAACATATATATATCTATCATATTACATTTTGATTAAACTTCGTGGAATTTTTTTGGAAACAATTTTTAATATAAAATAACAATTTTTTATTTATTTTTCTATCTTTTGACGAACATTTAACGAATCTAAATATAACAATTTTAACTTTAAGAACACTTATTTCCAAAATACTCTTTTTCCTTATTTTGCTTTTATCTTCATTTACAAACACACTATTATAAAATATATTACATATCCTATAAAAAAAAATCATACAAAAATAAATAAAGAATTTTAATCTTTTCGAAGTCCAAACAAACCGTAGTTCTATTATTCTATTCTATCAATATTTGTTCTTCCACTAGAACAAAGTCTAAAAATTTTCATTAATATCTACCCGATATATATTGGTACGAAGTGTTTCGTTCACACAATTTCTTAAACGCAGTTTCAGTAAATCGAAATTGAACAGATCCAAACAAATCGATCGATTTGCTTGGAGCAGCATCGTTGAGGGAAAAAACGGCATTTCCTTTTCCTCGCTTTATATATAGTACCCAGTCACAATTCTTGAGGGTTGGTCCCCGAGGTCAGTTCGCACGTTCGTGCGCGGCTATATGCGATGCGCGCATCGACGATCCGGTTCTTCGGAGCGTAACGCAAGAGCTTTGCGACACTGAAGCGACACGAATGGGCGTGGCGTCCACGCCTCATGACCAACCACGGCTCGCGACGGAACG
>NW_006263343.1:355529-357165 GCF_000469605.1 Apis dorsata
GTCGAGCACGCGGGACACCGGAGTTATTGAATTCGTCGAATTGGCTGCTCGTTGAAGGCAAAAAGAGCAGATAGGGCAATTGAGAGCAGATAGTCGGATAAACGGGCGGCGAAGCAATCCTACGCTACTGATCAATCTATTAGTCATCTACGAGGTTTCAAGGGTTTTGTGTAACGGTTGGAAATAAAAGAAATGAAGGTTGGGGAAGATTTGATTCATTTGTGTTATTATTTTCGTGTTTTTGTATTGATATCGCGTTATCGAAATATTTTGTTATATATATATATATTTAGGATTATTTTCACGATTGAAGGATATTCCCTTCTTGGACACAGTGAGATAATAAGTATTCAATTTCTTCAAATGTTTGGATTCTTATTATTTTTATATTCGTATTTGTTATGGCATTGATTGTTGCGATTATTAATTAAGGATTTACAGTTTAAACTAGAAATTATCTTATGCCGTTGTTAATACATAGTATTCTCAAGAGGTTATTCATTCATCAAATATTAAACGTGGCATAAATATTTAATAATAATGTAAATATTCGATAGAGTAGAAGTAAAAATTCAAAATTTTTAAATACTTCGTTTGTTTTAAATTTAACAAAATTTATATAAAATAAAATAAATATAATATAAAATAAAAATTCAAGTTTTATTATAAAATCTGTTGTTTCATTTATACAGCGTGTTTTACAAAATCAAATAAAATAAAGTATAAAATTTTTAAAATAATAAAATATTGAAAACAAAATAAATGTTCTAATACATCCAATACATATTTATGGTCGATAGCGTATAATTATTTATTAGAAATAATTGTTACATAATATATGATAGAGAATTCCAGAACTAAACACAAATTGTATTATCCAATAGCACTCTTTATTTTAAAGAGCGGATACACAATTATTTATATAATAAATATATTTTTAATTTTTTTCGCATAAGCATTTTTCTTATATATGTAAATTACTATCCCGAGATAGAAGGATATCTTTTTTATTTAAATTTTGCACAATAATTGCTTGTAATTTTAATAACAATATTTGTATGTAGATAATTATTTATTGTATTAAGAATAAATGAATCATTTATGAATATATATTTAACAATAGAGAATTTTTTATTTTTTATAGATATCTAAATACGAATACAACACGATCTAAAAGTATATCCAATCACGTCTACTTGTCTTTGATGTAATATTCTTCATCAAGGAATTGTTTTCAATAAATAAGCCTTTTTTAAATATAACAATAACAGCATGGATTAGATAGAAAACCCTGATTAATATCCTTGCGTTACCCGATCAACCTCGCCAAACAATCAATAAACGAAAAAAAATAAACGCGTAATACACGTATATTACATGGATACGTACGAGCTGTACAACGAGCAGTTAACGATGTTTCTCCTCCGCGCATCGATCCACCCAAGTATTTCGCGCGTGCTTGCTACCGTACGGTGGACAGGTAGGGGTGATGCAATTTTTTTCCAGAATAGAACCTTTCCATTTCCCATCACCTTTCTTTCATCTTCGTCTCGCGTATCGTACTTTTTTCACGAACAGCCCAGTACGAGTACGAGAGTCGGGAGTGAGTGGATCCAGGCCACGCCCACGACCAATG
>NW_006263343.1:357700-359821 GCF_000469605.1 Apis dorsata
CGAGGTAATCGACGAAGAAACAATAAGCAAGAGACCGGTTGCACATTTCGCGTTGAATACGGTCGAGTTCGTAACACGGCGGGGGACGGGAAAAGTCGTGTCGCGATGCAAGAGAGGGGACCAATGTATGTTTTTGCGTCTACGGAGGAGGTTGGACGGGCGAGATAAGATGGGTAGAACACGGGGCATGTTTTTAAGATTGATAAATGGGAAAGTTGAAATGTTACGAGCTTGTTTTAAGCTTGATATATATATATATATATATGTATGTATATTATTTGCTTGTTTATGTGATGTTTTAAATAGTTTTTCTCATTCTCTATTAAGAATTGATTATTCAGTAAGTAAGTAAACGAGAAGAATCGTTTCTTATTCAAATATATTAATATATGATAATATCTTTTATTTAGTCTTGTTTCAAGAGAGTTGAAGATTAAAAATTAGACATAAACGATATATTTTTTTCAATTTTTATTATTATAAATGATACGATGGCTCCTCCTCCTGGTTACAGGAAATGACCACCTTCGTATCCCCTCCATGTATTTATCCACAAATTATATTGCTCCAAAGAAAAAAAAAAAAAGAAAATACAAAGTGTCTTCCATCTTCACGCGAACGAATATATTTTGGAATAGGTTTAACAGATAATAATAACACATATAAAAAAAATATCCATTTCGTTATTGTTTTATATAAATAATATAGGATTGTTTGAAGTGCATCATCCTGAGATAATATTTTTAAATTACATCCTTCCAAGAGGCTTTACGTAAACCTGAAATCACGAGTTGGAGGTTTTAATCTTCTCACTCGTTCTATACTCGTTAACTCGTTTCAAGTTTTTATTGCTCCACACTTCAGTAACGATAAATAATATTTTGTAGATATATACCTCCCTGTATTTTTTATTGCTTTCTTATTGCAACCGTAAGTTTGATCACGTAAGTATCGTACTATTATTCATTTTACTGTTTTGAATATGCAATAAAAAGCTGCTTCCGCTATTCATTCTTTCTTTTTTTTTTTTTTTNNNNTTTATGATAAATACATAGATGTCCTATGCAGTCAGAAGACTACATACAAAGAGAGAGAAAGAGAAATGGTACTTGAAAAATAACAAACTTTAATTGTGTGGAATGAAATAATAATTCAAAATATAAATATAAATAAATACATATATATATATTATATATAAATTATCAGGTATAATTTTTATATAAACGTTTTTCTTATTCACACATTCCGTTTGAATATAAAATTTGTTTCAATTTCGTGACAAATTATCGTTAAAAAAAATGGAAAAAGAATGTTTCTCGATCACGGATCAATTTAACACAATTTTAGAAAAAAAGGATTTTTAAAGGAAAAGTTTTAACTGTAACATCTATCTATTTAAAATTTAAAATAAGTATCTATTAGACACAAATTACGAGTTTAACTCGCATTAAAATCTATATTTAAATTTTCTTCGACCGAGATATAGTTGGAAATATATATACGATGGAAACAATGATTCTCCATATGGATAAAATACACTGTGCGATACCAGGATTAAATCGGAACAGAATCTTTGTAAAACGTTACAAGCATATCATCAATTTCTAAACTAAATTACACAAAATACCAAGCGTCACTATAATTTTCAAAATTCGAGATTTTTATATATATTGTAACAACTCGTAACAACAGATTTCTCGAGATTTATCGAGTTGACGATAATTTTCCTCGAACACTTTGCTTACGAGGCGCTTACGAGGCAAGATAGTTTCGAATAAATCAAAATCTTCGACGCAGGTTCCCTTTGTTAGAAGTTATTAAATTATAAAAATAAATAGCTGGATCGAAAACAAAAGAGATTCCATGGTAGAATATCTTTTTTCCATCCGTGAACAATTCAGAGCGGAGCACAAAGGACTATCCTTACTCCTTCGTTATATTACAATTTTTCTCACATAGGAATACGAAGCGGGAAACTTGGAGTCTACGTGGAATCAATTTTCAACAGTGTGTTCTCGAAACGATCGACTCATATTTCGCACATTCATCTTCATTTCGAAAAGAAAAAAGAAAAAAAAAAAAAAATTTCTCTGCGCTTTCCGTGTCCCCTTCTGGAACGGA
>NW_006263343.1:359867-362145 GCF_000469605.1 Apis dorsata
AGAATTCGCGCATCCGTGGATCGCCAACAGGTTAAAGCCGTTTAACGTGTACACGACGAAAACAATGTTAACAAAACGGGCGCGTAACGCGGACAAGAAGCGGACAAGAAACGGGAGAACGCCTACTCGCGCGAAGGTGGGACGGAGAAGGGTCGCGTCCGCGGAGGCGTGAAGAGGATGGAGGGGCGCGTGGAGGGGGAGGGAGGGGCGAGGCCCCGCCCACTAATTCGGCGGTCAAGTGTGACGCGGTGGGCGTCGTGGCGCGGCGCCAATCGGGCCGCGTCTCGTTACGGGAGGCCGCGTGGTGGGGGCGAGGTGGCGTATCGGGAGTGTGGGTATCGTTCGAGCGCAGTGTCCCTGGAGACGCGACGTTGGTTGCTCGATTTTCCTTTACCCTTCCGGTTTTCCACCGCTCGCGGTTTCCGGCCGCGTGCGCTTATACCACGGTGTCGCTTCCGGTCCGCTGTTTCGTTCCCCGTGCCGTGATTCCCGTGGACAAAAAACTCGCCCATCTTCTCGTCGGGATCGTATCGACAACGCGATATTTTCGAGCAGGGAATCGGGCGGAGAGGGAAGAGAATCGGATGGCGAGAGATGGATTTTCGAATTCACCGCCGGAAGGGGTGAGATTTGGACGGTGATGTAGACACATCTCGACGGTTTTCCCATCGATCGATTTTGGATTCGATGGATTTCGAAAGATGGAAGATTTTTAGATATTCGGTCTCGAGTGTTGCGCAAGGACTACCCTTTCCTCTCCTCGTTCGTTATTACGAAAAATGGTAAAATTCTTCCTTTTGGAGGAATTTTATGAAAGAAGAATCGATTAGATTTTGAGGAAACGTTTTTTCCCGGATCTGCCATTTTTAGAATAGAACAGGTGTTTTTTCCTCTTCTTCTTCTTTTCTTTTCTTTTTTTCCCGAGAAAATTGGTGAAAAATCGGTCTGAGTGATTATCGGGGAGGAAAAACGATTGTGATTACGCGTAGCAAGTTGATCGTTATCGACCGAAAACTGATTTGGAACGTTGAAATTTTGTGTAAAAGTGAACATCGAGGTATCTGGGAAGGAGAGGAGTGGGATTTATGGATTTTTCGAATGGACTGTAAATCTCTGTGAAGCATGAGAGGAGGCAAGATTTTTTGAAGACTTTCAGTGACTTGCAGGGATATTGTTCGAGTGCTCAAGATTCTGTTCGACATTCTTCGTAATAAAAAGTACGTATGAAATTGCATATTTAAAATAGTGTAAAAGTTTGACATTTAATGCAAATAGATAAAAATGTTACACATATACACACACATATATATATACATCTACATACTTCATTTACCAGTCATAGTTATTTCGTTTTAACGATTAATAGTTATCAAACTAAAAAATTGGTAAAATCTGGAAAAATTATTCAATCATTTATTCCGTTTATTACTCCTTTTGTGTGCATTTGGTAACAACAAACAAATAAAAATCGTGACATTATTTTTAATCTCCAGTGATTAACGATAGCCTCTAATTTTGAATTAATATAAAAATAAATAATTATAATATATTTCGCGATAATATTCGAACAAATCCACGATAGGCTTTGACTTATCCCTTTCATCATTATTCATCTTTATCGATAACGTAGTTTGAGGAACGCGTTAAATATTTTTATAATCGCAAAAACTCATTAGAACTGCGCTTAAGATTCGTTCTTATTTCGAAGAAGAATATAGAAAAAGAAAAAGAAACGAATCTTTGACCTATCCCTTTCCATTCATCATTATTCATCCCTGATTTATCCCATCGATAACGTAGTTTAAGGAACGCATAGTTTAAATATTTTTATAATCGCAAAAAATCCATGGCATTAGAACTGCGTTTAAGATTCGTTCTTATTTCGAATAGAAAAAGAAAAAGAAACGAATCTTTGATCTATCCTTTTTCGTTCATCATTATTCATTCCTGACTTATCCCATCGATAACGTAGTTTAAGGAACGCATAGTTTAAATATTTTTATAGTTTAAATATTTTTATAATCGCAAAAAACGACACTAGAACTGCGCTTAAGATTCGTTCTTATTTCGAAGAAGAATATAGAAAAAGAAAAAGAAACGAATCTTTGATTTGTCCCTTTCCTTTTTCATCATTATTCATCTCTATAGTATACATTATCCCATCGATAATGTAGTTTAAGGAACGCGTTAAATATTTTTACAATCGCAAAAAACTCACTAGAACTGCGCTTAAGATTCGTTCTTATTTCGAAGAAGAATATAGAAAAAGAAAAAGAAA
>NW_006263343.1:362284-364748 GCF_000469605.1 Apis dorsata
TCGTTCATCATTATTCATCTCTGACTTATCCCATCGATAACGTAGTTTAAGGAACGCATAGTTTAAATATTTTTATAATCGCAAAAAACGGCACTAGAACTGCGCTCAAGATTCGTTCTTATTTCGAAGAAGAATATAGAAAAAGAAAAAGAAACGAATCTTTGATTTGTCCCTTTCCTTTTTCATCATTATTCATCTCCATAGTTATCCCATCGATAATGTAGTTTAAGGAACGCGTTAAATATTTTTACAATCGCAAAAAACTGACTAGAACTGCGCTTAAGATTCGTTCTTATTTAGAAAAAGAAAAAGAAAAAGAATCTTCCATCGAATAAATCGAAAATTTTTTTAATTTTCTTTTTTTTTTCTTACTAAACATCGTACATTTTAATCTTTCTTCGATGATAACATCTTTAATTCAAAGCCATTCAATTATCCATTATCCATTATAATTGTTTCGATTATTTTCTTATTTAATGTTATCGCACTGCTGTGTCATTTCCCCCGTGTTTTCACGTGCCGTTAAAACATTTTAGAAGAAAATGTGCGATTTCGTGATTCCATGTTTTTCCACGCGATGCATGCAACAGTGAGCGAGAGAGAGAGAGAGAGAGAGAGAGAGAAAGAGAGAGAGAGAGAGATTTAATTCTGGTAATTATCGATCTGTCTTATCATGTTTTCCCGTGTCATCTCCACTTACGTTCGAGAAGGCAGTTTGTTGTCACGAAACACGAACAACGAGCTTTTTAAAAAGCTATTTTAAACAAAATATTATCTTGTTATTCGTTTCCTCGAATCTCTTCTCTATTAACTTTTCGATGATTATTGGACATTAAGAATAGTTTTTTCCGCTTTTCTTTTTCTTTTTCTTTTTTTTTTTTAGATAATTTTACACACAAACGATAGAAGAAGAAGAAAAAAATAATTAAATAATACTCCGTTATACACGTATATATCCAATCATTTACTCGAAACATTCTTATACTCGCGGAACGAGAGTATATATATATATATAGCTATAATTATTATTTGCAGAGTGGCGGTTCATCCTGTGCATCAACTCAACACGTTGTTGCGAACGGAAACTAGTCTTTTCATTTTTCTCGCGCCCTTTCGTGCGCGCACACTTTCTTCTTATTCGCCGATCGAGAAATAATATCGAGTAAAAACGATCCTCTTGGAATCCCGAATACCCTGAATTTGCGCGCGATAAGGTGGTAAAGAAAAAAAAAAAAGGGCGTACACTCGACGATTATATTTAACTGCTGCCTTCATTGTACCGACTTTTGCGCATAAGTACACCTAATATCAATGTACGTAAGATACGACGCGATGTATATATATATATATGTATGTGTGTGTGTGTGTATCCACAGATTGTCGCGTATATAGAAACGAGTATAGAAACGAGAGGCTTTTCAAAGCAATTTTCTATGAAAATATTATTAAGGTAGATTCGATATTTTCGTTCGAGAGTTATATCTATCTTATTATGAAAATTACAAAGCGTCTAATTTAAGTTAAAGGAATGACTAAGAGATAAAGATCGAACATTCAGCTATATATATATATAAATATCATTAGCAGTAATGTATATATATATATACATTACTGCTAATGATATTTTCACGTGGAAAAATGGTCGATAAAAAGATACATTAAAATAAGATAATCGGTCGAATATTTGATTTTTAATTTCAACGGAAAGATATATCGTCTCTTCGAATTCGAAGACGTAATATAATATCTTTTCGTTTCGCTATTGGAATATATATATATATCGTCTCCGTAAATTCGAAGACGTAATATAATCGTATTCTCGATCTTTTCGTTTCGCTATTGAAATATATATATATATCTCGTCTCTTCGAATTCGAAAGATCAGAAAACATAATATAATCGTATTCTCGATTTTTTCGTTTTGTTATTAGAATATATATATCGTCTCTTCGAATTCGAAGACGTAATACAATCGTATTCTTGATCTTTTCGTTTCGCTATTGAAATATATATCGTCTCGAATTCGAAAGAAGACATAATATAATATATTCTTGATTTTTTTGTTTCGCTATTGAAATATATATATATATATATCGTCTCTTCGAATTCGAAGACGTAATATAATCGTATTCTCGATTTTTTTATTTCGCTATTGGAATATATATATACATATCATCTCGAATTCGAAAGAAGACATAATATAATCGTATTCTTGATTTTTTTGTTTCGCTATTGAAATATATATATATATATCGTCTCCTCGAATTCGAAAGATCAGAAAACATAATATAATCGTATTCTCGATTTTTTCGTTTTGCTATTGGAATATATATATATCGTCTCGAATTCAAAAGAAGACATAATATAATCGTATTCTCGATCTTTTTGTTTCGCTATTGAAATATATATATATATCGTCTCTTCGAATTCGAAGACGTAATATAATCGTATTCTCGATTTTTTT
>NW_006263343.1:364957-367184 GCF_000469605.1 Apis dorsata
ATATAATCGTATTCTCGATCTTTTCGTTTCGCTATTGGAATATACATATATATATCGTCTCTTCGAATTCGAAAGATCAGAAAACATAATAATATTAGAATATATATATCTTTGGAATATACATATTTTCACATGGAAAAATGATGGATTAAAATAGGATACTCGAATATTTGATTTTTAATTCGTTAATTTCACGGAAAAATATATCATTTCCTGGAATTCGAAAGATCAGAGAACGTGATATAATCGTATCCTCGATCATTTCGTTTCGCTATTGGAATAAATTCGTCGTTTGTGGAAGGGAAAAGAAGGGGGAAAAAAAAGGAAGAAAGAAGGATTCTTTCACGAAGAAATCGTAGTTTCTCGGTCAAGCGACAAAGAAAAAGGGTGTTTTGTAGAACACGCCATCTGTATACATAGGTATACGTAGATTGGCCGTTTTCACGCGACCACTAATTGTTAATGGCTCGTGCATCGCCGATAACGAAAGTTATTCCTGTATATATATATATATGTGTGCATGTGTGTTTGTCGCAGCACGATCTTATCTGGCCAATTCGAAACTTTATTTCCCGCAATTACACCCCTTTAAAACCAGCCAGCCCAGCGCGCAACCCTACGGAAAAGTTGATTCTCTGATTTTTAATTTCATTTTCCATAACCTCCCCTCGTCACGAAACTCCCCACCCCTCTTCCCTTCTTCTTCCATATGTAAATTATTATACGCGAATTAAAAAATTGTTACACTTTCGATTTCTTATTTCGTTTAAAAATAGAGAGATATGTACACATTATACGATCTTTTATCGTTTCTACAATTCTCTGACTTATCGATCTTTTAATAAAAAAAAAAAAAATATTTTTTTTATAAAATTTTTATATGGAATCAAAATTCTTCTTCTTCTTTTTTCTTCCAATGTAACTCTACGGGGAAGTCGATTCTCTGATTTTTAATTTAATTTTCCATTTTCCTTCCTTCGTTCTTCCATATGTAAATTATTATACGCGAATTAAAAAATTGTTACACTTTCTTATTTCGTTTAAAAATAGAAATATATACACATTATACGATCTTTTATCTATAATTCTATGACTTATCGATCTTTTAATAAAAAAAAATATATATATATATTTTTTACATGGAATCAAAATTCTTCTTCTTCTTCATCTTCTTCTTTCTTCCAATGTAACTCTACGGGGAAGTCGATTGTCTGATTTTTAATTTAATAGTCCATTTTCCTTCCCTCGTTCTTCCATATGTAAATTATTATACGCGATTCGAATTAGAAAATTGTTACACTTTCGATTTCTTATTTAAAATTTTATAATTAAATATAATTAAATATTTCGTTTAAAGAGAGATATATACACATTATACGATCTTTTATCTACAATTCTGTGACTTATCGATCTGTTTTAATAAAAAAAAAAAATACACTTTTTACACGAAATTAAAATTCTTCTTCTTCTTCTTCTTCTTCTTCTTCTTCTTCTCTGCAACGTAACTCTACGAGGAGGTCGATTCTCTGATTTTTAATTTAATTTCCCATTTTCCTTCCCTCGTTCTTTCATGTAAATTATTATACGCGATTCGAATTAGAAAATTGTTACACTTTCGATTTCTTATTTCGTTTAAAAAGAGAGAAAGATATATATATTCTACGATATTTTATCGTACCTGTGACTCAATCGATATATTTATACTTATTACAACTTCATTCAAATATTTCTTAAATTGAATTAATAATTAAAAATTAATTATTTTTCAAAATTCATTAAACGTCTAAAAATTTAAAGAATCGAGATCTTTTGAATCAATTACAGTAATTAATAAAAATTACTTCTAACGAATTTCATTATCTCAAATAATACCAATTAAACAAACTAAATTTTCTATTCAATTTTAAATTTTAAAAAATCTCAAAAATGAAATTGTGATCACTTATGATCAAATTCATTTTTGAAATATTTATTACCCATCATTTAACAATATATTCTACGTATATTCCTTCATCGTGGGCTCGATTATCGATTTTAATTAAAAAAAAAAAAATCATCACAACTCTCCTCTCCAAAATCCTTCCTCCTCCTCAGGCCGCCCTTTGTTGTCTGCGGACTCCTCGTCCTTCTTCTCGTGCCTCTCTCGTTCCTTCTTCCGCCTTCTCTCGGCCTTTCGATTCTCGGAACACCTCCTCTCTCTCTCTCTCTCTCTCTCTCTCTCTCTCTC
>NW_006263343.1:367823-368676 GCF_000469605.1 Apis dorsata
GCCGCGATAAAAATTATATAAAAATTACATCGAAAGTTTTCAAAAATCTAGGGGAAAATAATTGGAATAGGAATCCCCTAAGCGCAAATTTTAACGAACTTTTAATTTGATCGGTTTTGACGAAACTTCGGTGGAAAAAGTGTTCTCAGAATTCTCGACTCGAGGAAGATCCTTAAAAAAAGAGAAAAAGAATCGACTTCACTTTCCTTTATTTATAGCCGACAAAAAAGAAAAGTATTAATAAAACTTGCTAATAATGTTAATAATAAACAAGTTTATATAAACTTTTATGTGTAAAGATTTTTATATATCACTTAAATTCACGAATATATATATATATAGAAACACAGAATTCGAGAAGAAAGATTGAAGAAAATATGTTTGCACGACAAACAGATCACTATATTTTCACTACATTTTCGCACAGTTTCAAACAAACGAATTCCAAAATAATTACATTCCAAACTCTCTTAAAAAGAATTCACAATGTTGTCCAAATAGATCTCGTGGACATTATACACAAATATATACAAATTATCATAAAATATTATATAATATTATAATGAGAAATAATATAAACATATATACAAATTTCCATTGCAAAAACCGCCTCTCACTTTTCAGGACGAAAATTCTCCATGGATCATCCACGACCCCCTATCACTCACCGATCGTGAATGAAAGGATGAGCGGAACCCTGGATAATCGAAGATAACGCACCACCGCAAGTGCCAACGCGATAACACCGGTTGGAACTGGTAGAGAAAGAGAGAGAGAGAGAGAGAGAGAGAGAGAGGGAGGGAGGGATGTAAGGAAGCGTGGAAGAAAGATGCGAGGGGAAGAAGGAAGGGAA
>NW_006263343.1:368848-370323 GCF_000469605.1 Apis dorsata
AACTAGTGGAATTCGATCAAGGGGGAGGAATTGGGGTAGTTGAGAGGAAGGAATTGGAGAGATGCCTCGACCGTCGAGGGACACTTACGGCGACCAGAAGCCGCCATATTCCTACATCTCGTTGACAGCGATGGCGATATGGTCGTCGAGGGACAAGATGCTGCCGCTGGCCGAGATCTACAAGTTCATCGCCGATCGCTTCCCCTATTACAGGAAGGACACTCGAAGATGGCAGAACTCGTTGAGGCACAACCTTTCCTTCAACGATTGCTTCATCAAGGTATGTGCACCACGAATTTTTTCGATTAACTTTATCCATTAACCCTATTCTCTTCAAGGGAAATAATTAAAATGAAATAATTAAAACAATTGATAATTAATGTAATTAATGTCACGATACGTATCTTTACAAAATTTATCGAATATTAAAATCTATATTATTTTATGAAGCAAGATGCATCCTTTGTCAGTAGAGCAACACTTTTCCTTCTAACTTTTTTATCGCATAATTATTCGTTTTTTCATTAATAAGTTATTAATAAGTATATAAAGCATTATTTCATTAATAAGTTCATTAAGTAAAAGATACTTTAAAAAGATCTAATGGTATATTTATATTAATAATAAGAAACTTGTGGTCCTACAAATTGTATTCTTCGCGATATATTCCGATTCCATTTCGAATTTTCTGTGTCTTCTGCGACATCTTCGCTTCAACTTGCTTTCACATTCGCTATCTATTTTTCTTATTTTTCGCCTTCTTGTACCTCTTATTTCATCTCTACGTTCATCATTAATTTCTTTATGAATAAAAGTAATTTTGTCATTCAATGACGAAAAATTAAACTCATCTTCATCATATTCCATGCTTAAAAATCTCAAAAAGTTTGAAAATAATATTTCTATTCCCACGACTGTCAAATTCAGACTAACATGTCGCTCGACTCACGATCACGGTCTAATTTAATAAATTAAATAAATAATAATAAATCTACCCATTTAACAATATATTATTCTCATAAGATTATAAAGGGCTTAGGAACCTATTTATGAAGCGATATTCTAAATAAATATTGCCGCAACAATGATCGAGAGTCACCATTGGAGAGAAAAGAGTTGATGTAACAAACTCGTAACTTCGAGCAGTTCAGGAATAAAAATCGAAATTGAAAATAACTTTTTGAATTATTATTCGAATTATAATCTTGAGTCGTGAAGAAAAAGATAGACGATCGTAGAAAAGGACAGTGCTGTTCATTTTAACAGGTTAAGAAAAGCTTGATTTTTCAATAAAAATCGAAATTGAAAATAATTTTTGAATTATTATTCGAATNNNGCGAATTTGAATGGTGAAGAAAAAGATAGACGATCGTAGAAAAGGACAGTGCTGTTTATTTTAACAGGTTAAGGTTAGAAAAGCTTGATTTTTCAATAAAAATCGAAATTGAAAATAATTTTTGAATTATTATTCGAAT
>NW_006263343.1:370353-371663 GCF_000469605.1 Apis dorsata
ACGATTTTGAATGATGAAGAAAAAGGTAGACGATCGTAGAAAAGGACAGTGCTGTTCATTTTAACAGGTTAAGGTTAGAAAAGCTTGATTTTTCAACGATATTGGGAGGACGATTGTTTCGTTCGCCTCTATCTTTCGTGTTTATCTTTTGGAAAGAGAAGAAGAGGAGGAGAAGGAGGAGGAGGAGGAGGAGGAAGGAATTAAGGAAGGAATAACGATTTTTTAACGCGGGAGGAAGGTTCGGTTGGAGGGAATTCTTTTCTGGTTTGGCAAGCACGAGATCGAAGATAAAGAAAGTGGAGACATGATTAATGGAACTTAATAATTCTCTTCTCAACTTGTGGCGTTTACGGAAGTTTATCGTTACGTTTCTTCTTCTTCCTCTTCGTGCTGCGATGAAATTCGAATTTTCGAGCGATATTTTATATATTCATATTTTCGAAGAAATTTTAACCAGATTTTTAAGGAAAAAGAAATAATATTATAACTTCGTGTATTATATTATAACTTTCTGCAAAGATTATTAATTAATTCGATTTTTTATTATTTATTGTCATCTTGGAAGATTGGAAAAAGAGAAAAATGAATCGGTGAAAATTCTTCGAGAGTTGTAATTTGATATTTATCAGGGCGAAATATATCTTTTTCTAGCTTGAAAAGTGTGTACACAACATCCGTGGAATATGAAGCGTGGCCACGCGGATTTACAGGATTATTTTTTTTCCCTCGGGTATAATATGGAATCGTTGTTACTAATTAGATCTTATAAACGAAACGGCGTGTTCCAGATTTGCGTAGATATTATCTACGCCTATGCATCGCCTATGCGTTCACTTCGGTGTATCGAGGATAACAGTGCTATAAGTAATTTTGTCTTCTTCTTCTTCTTTTTCTTCTTGCGCATTCTTCGTTGCGCAAAGAACCTCAATGATAAATTCACGAGGGATACAGTTAAGTGTGATTAATGGGATTAAGGAGAAGGAATAAGAATACTCGCTCGTGTTTTCCTCAATTTCTTCATTATCTTGTTACATTTTACACGTAGGAGAGAAATTGAAGAGGAAAACAACAGGCGAATAATCTTTTTTTATATAATCGGAAAATAATCTTCGACTGAACTCTCTGATATGCGTTATTTGTACAAGCAGAGAATTTAAATCGAAATATAAAATTACTAGATATAAAATTACTATCTTCGAAACAATATTTTTTGGTAATATTTTTACGAAATGATTCTCGAAAGATAACACGGTGGTTCGATATTTTCTTAATGACAGAAAAGAGTTATTAAAGAGGAAAAATATTTAAAT
>NW_006263343.1:371975-377469 GCF_000469605.1 Apis dorsata
TGAAATGATTCTCGAGAGATATTACGGTAGTTCGATATTTTCTTAATGACAGAAAAGAGTTATTAAAGAGGAAAAATATTTAAATATAATAAAAATTTATAATAGACGAATAATGTTTCTCTTATTTGCGTAAGAGAATTTAAATCGAAATATAAAATTACTAGATTATATCTTCGAAACACGATTTTGGTAATATTTTTATGAAATGATTCTCGAGAGATATTACGGTAGTTCGATATTTTCTTAATGACAGAAAAGAGTTATTAAAGAGGAAAAATATTTAAATATAATAAAAATTTATAATAGACGAATAATGTTTCTCTTATTTGCATAAGAGAATTTAAATCGAAATATAAAATTACTAGATTATATCTTCGAAACACGATTTTGGTAATATTTTTACGAAATGATTCGATATTTCCTTAACAAAAAGTATTTCCATAAGTAGAGAATTTAAATCGAAATATAAAATTACTAGAGTATATCTTCGAAACGCGATTTTGGTAATATTTTTACGAAATGATTCGATATTTCCTTAACAAAAAGTATTTCCATAAGTAGAGAATTTAAATCGAAATATAAAATTACTAGAGTATATCTTCGAAACGCGATTTTGGTAATATTTTTACGAAATGATTCGATATTTCCTTAACAAAAAGTATTTCCATAAGTAGAGAATTTAAATCGAAATATAAAATTACTAGAGTATATCTTCGAAACGCGATTTTGGTAATATTTTTACGAAATGATTCGATATTTCCTTAACAAAAAGTATTTCCATAAGTAGAGAATTTAAATCGAAATATAAAATTACTAGAGTATATCTTCGAAACGCGATTTTGGTAATATTTTTACGAAATGATTCGATATTTCCTTAACAAAAAGTATTTCCATAAGTAGAGAATTTAAATCGAAATATAAAATTACTAGAGTATATCTTCGAAACGCGATTTTGGTAATATTTTTACGAAATGATTCGATATTTCCTTAACAAAAAGTATTTCCATAAGTAGAGAATTTAAATCGAAATATAAAATTACTAGAGTATATCTTCGAAACGCGATTTTGGTAATATTTTTACGAAATGATTCGATATTTCCTTAACAAAAAGTATTTCCATAAGTAGAGAATTTAAATCGAAATATAAAATTACTAGAGTATATCTTCGAAACGCGATTTTGGTAATATTTTTACGAAATGATTCGATATTTCCTTAACAAAAAGTATTTCCATAAGTAGAGAATTTAAATCGAAATATAAAATTACTAGATTATATCTTCGAAACACGATTTTGGTAATATTTTTACGAAATGATTCTCGACAAATATCACGATGATTCGATATTTCCTTGACAAAAAAGCATAAGAGAAAATTTAAATCGAAATATAAAATTACTAGATTATATCTTCACGATTTTGGTAATATTTTTATGAAATGATTCGATATTTCTTTAACGAAAAGTATTTCCATAAGTAGAGAATTTAAATCGAAACATAAAATTACTAGATTAGTAGATTATATCTTCGAGACATGATTTTGGTAATATTTTTACTAAATGATTGTCGAGAGCTGACACGATAATTCGATATTTTCTTAACGACAGAAAAGAGTCATTAAACAGGAAAAATATTCAAACATAATAAAAACTTATAATGGGTAAATAATCTTTCTCTTATTTACATAAATAGAGAATTTAAATCGAATCGTAAAATTACTATATAGATTATATCTTCGAAATTTTGGAAATATTTTTTATAAAATGATAGAAAACTATCATAATGATTCGATATTTTCTCAATCTTTGACAGAAAAGGGTAAACTGATTAAGCAGGAAAAATATTCAAACATAATAAAAATTTATAATGACAAATAATTTTTCTCGTATTTGCATAAGTAGAGTTTAAATCGAACGATAAAATTCGCGATAAAATTATTATGCAAGGAACGCGATTTTCAAAGTACTTTTACGAAATGATCTCGAGTGCTATGTTATTAAAAAATTTATAATAATATTTACAACATTATACATAATATTATAATTTATAAAATAATTTAAAGAATTTAAATCGAACGATAAAATTACTATGCATGGAGCACAATTTCGAAAATATTCTTAAAATGAAATGATCTCGAGACAATGTTATTAAATATCGGTAATCGATATGATACAAAGTTCCTTAATCTTTGTTCGTGTTCAGAAAAAGTATACCAACGTAATTACAGTTACATGCTTCTTATAATCGAACAGCACGATTGAAAATAAGAAATCCCAAAACGTATCTAATCGCGCGAGTTAATTAATTATACATCCGTTGAAAAGTTATTACATAATTTGTCATTCAATATTAACAGACGAAAATTTATTTACAATTAAATAATTTAAATAATTAAATTTTTAATCAATCAATAATTAAATTTTATTTAGAATTAAATAAAATTTTCGTAAAATCGTACTTTCGAACGATATATACTCAAAAATTTCAAATTCGAATTCTTACGAATCATTACGCGGATCCACAGCCGCGTATCATGAATTACAGAAGCAAAAAACCGAAAGAAAGAGAGAAAGACAAGAGCAAAACGATCTCCTTCCGTGGATCCTCGCCGATCGTGTTCCACGATTTAGGTCGAGGCAGGTGCGAAACAGATGGTCGGGAGAAAGAGAACAGAAGAGAAGAGAAAAACTTTCTTGTCTCGAAACGTTACCTCAACGCCGTTTATAATACCGACAAAAATAAAGAGGAAAAGATTGAAATTTGAATTGCGATTTTTCCGCCCTCTGGTCGTCGAGTCAGCAATTTGTTGTTGAGGAATTAAAGCGGTTAATATTTAAGTAGGTAATTTCTTTATTGTTAGCAGTTAAATTAAAGTCTAATATTGGCGGACAAAAAAATGGCTGAATTGTTGACGCTGGAAGCGCAGACACAGTAGAGATTTTCACAGCGGAACGAAAGGGAATGAATAAAATATTAGCCTAGGTTTTCGAGGTTAAGAACGTTAGAGAGGTACGACGGATAAATGGAAGGTGAGCAGATAGATCACCGTGACGTGGATTCTCGAATCCCGTTGATCTGCCTCATTCTTACCTTCGTTATCCGCAAACCGGTATTTTTCGATCGAATTTTAAAGACACGTGAAAAAAAAAAAAAATATTCGAAGTTTACAACCGATTCGATTGGTAAACAAATTAGTTAAATCTCGTTTTGGGACAGCAATAAAAATCATCGAGTTTTTTCTTTTTTGTTTGCGACAGAGTTTGATCGTGACAAGAATTTAGAATTCAAAATTGTTAATCTTTTTTTATTGTAAAGATAATCATGCAATTTTTTTATATTTAGAAAAATATTTAATTTAATATTAAAAGGGATCTAGAAGAATCTATTCGTGGATAAGAATTTATGTAATCGTTCATTCTATCGATATTTTTGTTATGAAATAATTTCGAGAGATCATTTAAATAATCATTTTGTACAATTATTTAATTCAATAATTATAAACGATATCGAACCATATCTTCTTCTTCGCGTAGGATTTGAATTCTCGTCTCTATAATAGCTCCCATTTAACCATACTACGCGTATTTTCCTCTTTTTATTTTTATACCGTCAAAATTATTGCTTACCGACCGAGGAAGCTACATTTAAAACCATATCTCACTCCATATATGAAAATAAATTCAAATTACAACGATCCGAAACGATCTTTCACTTCAAATTGAAATTACCGCGAAATTATCATAAAAATGGCCTCGTAACGTTTAATTTATAACTGATTGCACCTGTTCCAACGATAAACTACGCACGATCATCGACATGTACGAGCGAAAAAACGAGCAATAGGAATCATGGTTGATAATCGAGCTTCTGCGACGAGCAGAAGTTTTTTCTTTCCTTTTCTTTTTGAATGAATCAGCTTCGAGGGATTCGAATTTTTCGTCTCGAATGAAAATATCTCTATGGGGGAAGAATATCAATTCCCTTAATCGTCGAGATTAATTAAACGCGAAACAATATTATTATTTCAAAATATTTTTTTCATCTCACGATCGCCTCCTCTTTCTCCTTAAACTCCTCGCAATTTCTTCAAGTCTCAAGCGTAAAAGTTAACGAAGAAATTTTATATTTTAACGATTTATAGTTATGTTACACGGATATTCTTTTCTCGTCCTTAAGACGTGATTAATGATTAAAATTAGCAAGGCTAATTATTATTCACGAAGTGGATATTAAATCTTATCCGTTTCTTAATTCGTAACAATGTGTAAACATACATATTGTGCGTATCTACGCGTGAAATATTGTTTCCTTCGCGTAGATACGAAACGTTCTGTATGCATTTATGCTAATTAAATGACTGTATGTACATATGCATGCGCGTACGCGAGGCAAGCACGCTTCTAACGAGTTGCATCGGTGAATAGAAATTCGCATTATACGCTGTTTTTTGTTTATATAACATTACACGCTTAATAGATGCATGGCATTGCAATATTCTAATGCATAATACGTCATATTTGATTTGCGGTTATTTCTGAACTGTTACTATCACCGCTAAATATGATAATTCAAAGTGGATATACCGTGTTTGTTTATTTCAAATTAATGATTAATATTAATGATTAATGCTTGACAGATTTTACGACTTTATGCAGTCATACATCTCTTTCATAAATCATATTTCGAACCATCCAAACACTTTTATATAAAAAGAATCGGTTATTCCACAGATATCACACGCTTGCGTACAGGTTATATATATATACACACACACAAACGCGCACATATACATATATGCACATACACACACACACTATATACGTTGAAACTCTCTGTACACGGGAAAATTGTTGTTGTTTTCAGGTGCCAAGAGGGCCCCACCGTCCTGGCAAGGGCGCCTACTGGGCTCTTCACCCGGCAGCTCTCTCCATGTTCGAGAACGGCTCCCTCCTACGGCGCAGAAAACGTTTCAAGCTGCACAAACCCGACAAGGAACTGTTGAAATCCGAGCTTCAGGCCTTGGCGTCCGCCATGCCGCCTCCTCATTCCGAATCCTCGCCCGTCCTGTCGATAAATCCTAACGCGCAGACGAGCAGCCTCACCGTTGCCAATCTTCATCGTCTTCGCGACGATTTGCTCCGTTGGGAGTTGCAGGAGCGCCGCCTAACCATGACTTCCGGCGGCAACAGCTCGCCAAGCTTCTCCACGCCCGAGGCTGGATCGAGTTACTATCTACTGTCACCAGAGGTTCGACAGAGACTGGCCGGAACGGACGAGATCCTTCGTGGTTACGAGAGCAACCTGTTGCAGGCAGGAAGTTGGAGCTTCCCAGGCTTCCAGGTGTCCCCGTACGTGTCTCAGCTCTCCTACTTTCAGACAGATATACCGGAAAGTAGACAGATCTGCGCTGGAAACGCAGAGGCTGGTGTCCCCGAAAAGACTGACTCCAGGCTTTTCCTGGAGACCGCGAGAGGCGCCACGATCGAGTCTGCCGATGG
>NW_006263343.1:377721-379680 GCF_000469605.1 Apis dorsata
AAGTTCGTTGTCCGCCGTTGGAGGCTGGAATTTCCAATCAGACGAGTATCCAGCCTGGACAGAAGAAGAAGAAGAAACCGTTCACTATCGAGAATATTATCGCGCCGGACGATGAACAGATTTCAAGTAACTCCGAGGACGAGAAGAGATCTTCGGGCCACCTTCTGGTACCTAGACCGCTTTACGCCGGATTCTCATTCGGCCTGCCCACGAGTAAGGTACCGTACGAGACTGCCACCTGAATTTACTAGATTCGACTAGTGTCTAGTGGATAATTTGAAGCGAACTGGAACGCTGGTGGCGCGACGATCGACGTTCAGACGAGGCGCTAGTGGATACACAGATTCTGGTGATGAATGAAATTAACGGATCCTGTTTGTGCGCTTCTCTTTCTCTTTCTTTCTCTCTCTTTCTATCTCTCTCTCTCGTGTTCTCGAGAAGATTTTTTTTCGAGCGTGAAAAGGAAGGGAAGACTTTTCTGGTGGTGTGAAACTATGAATCGAAATGTTTCAAGAGGTTTTGCTTTTGGAATTGAGGAAATGATTACAGAAGGTTCCTCTTTTAAACTTGATTGAATAGATATCCTGAGGATTTCGATTACTTATAAAGTAATAATACGTATAATTCTGATTGGTTTGCTGTTTCCATTCGAAGAAAGAATTTGATAAATTTTTCAATTAGATTTTTTTTTAAATACAGTTTGTTCAAGTAAAATGAGATATCGTGGCAACGGTTCTGTAGATTATTGGTGTAATACAGTTTGTATGGCATGTTTCTAAGTCTGAAATTTAGGAAGAGTATAAGAATGATGGTATTTAATCGTAGGTGATTATACATGTTATTTAAATCACTTTTGTGCAAAATAAATTGGACAAATGGTCATAGTGATCAAGCTAATACGATATTTTATTAGAATTAAACGTTTGTAGGTATATGTATATACTTACATATATGTAAACCTTTATAAAAATTCTTAATCCACATAACTTATCTTAAAATTCTTGTTATGGATTATTAATATTCAACTGGTTGACTGGTCAATTAGAAACAATGGATAAACTAATTGAATAAGCAGAGTAAGAGTTACTTTCTAAAGAAGTATGTGAAAATTTTGAAAGTTATAAATTTATACTCAATAAATTTGTACGGATACTGGATCATTGCTTAAAAAAATGTTTCTAATTAAAAATTAGAAAAGATTAGAGTCGATATAGTTTTTTTTTTTTACTGAAATTTTTAATATTTAAATTATATCAATATGTTAAAATATATTTCAAATTTCATTTTTTTTATTTATAAATTTGTTTACGAGTCATAAAATAATCAGTGCAAAATTTAACTGATGGCACTGCTAATGGTAAGTCTTCTCTTTTTCCTTTCGATGGAACTTAACTAAGTTTTTTTTTTAGGATGAAATATCTTGAGAAAAATAAATATAATAATATTAAACGTAATTTAAAGGAAATGATAAAATTTATTAATGATGCAAAGAAATGAAATACGGTGTTCGAAAATTATTTGACAGATTTAATGATAAAATAAAAATAAAAATTTGTATAGAATAAAGAAATAAAACTATTATCTATATATATTATAATTCTTCCATAGATTGGTAATCCGTTATGCATCGCACAACAAAAATGACAATCTTATAGATACGATAAATTTTGGTTTTCTCAAATTTTTCTTATAATGTACCAGCATTAAAAATTAAAAACTTAATAATCAAATATAATCAATAATAATCAATATTGATATATAATTCTCGAACACCTTATAGATAATGATAAATCGAGTATAATAATATTTAATGTTTAACAACGTATATGCATTTAACAAGCAACGACATTTTTGCCTGTGTATCATTGTAACATTTTATATTCGTTTTACAACGAAGAAACTTACTTAAGCACAAGGAGTATGAGATTTATTAAAAAAAAAAAAAAAAAAAAAAAAAAA
>NW_006263343.1:379856-388647 GCF_000469605.1 Apis dorsata
TCTCGAAGTCATTTAAAATTACTTGAAAAACAAAGAAAAAAATAAAAAAATATATTACTAAAGTAGTAAGTCCAAACATACAATAAAATATTTTACAAAAACACAAAATATTATTTACAGGATAAAAGAAGGAATATGCTATAACATAATGCAGAATATTTAGAAAATTAGTATCTAAAGAACATTGAAAAATATATCAATCTTATATAGTTGCTCGAGTGAAAATATTACAAATTAGAAAAATACTCGAGAAACTGCGAAAATACGAAAAACTGTTATACCTGATGATATTTGAAAATATTTGACTCACGATATTTGACTAACGATAAATGTTGAGTTTAACTATACACTTGCAGTGATTACAAATATTAAGTTAAATATAATTTTTAAAATAATCAGAAAAATTTTCTAGAATTAGATACGTATATTATACGAGAACTGATCAGATGATACTAATGTAAGAAATACCAAATTAATTTATATTTACTTGTAATGAATTTAACAATTTTGTTTCATAATATCGTTAGTTGTAAATTTTTAGATTATCCTGAAATTAATGGGAAAAAAAGTTTTGTTGAATAATTTCAAATTAATATAAATCGATTTAAAATTGATTATTTTCTGCCTAACCTATTAACTTATTAACCTATATCTTAACGCCGATAAGATGAATGTATCAATGTCAATTTTTTGAAAAGAATGAAATTTTTAGTACTATTTGATCGAATCTCCTATTCTGGAAATTGCTTATTTACCTTCGAGTAACGGAAGAATTCTTCAATATGATTAAAGGAGGAACGTTGAATGCGTGAGAATCGGCAAGTTTGTAGCTCTTATTTACTAACTAAAACCAACACTACATCTCACGAATAAGCACCAACGAATCAATAAACATGAACATACCTTCCATCAAGCGAGCAAACAAGCATAAGAACAGTCAATAATTCGCTTCACATTTATGATTTTCTTTATTGATATTCGATTTCAAATTCTGATTTCAACAAACTTTCAAGTACTATTTAAACAAACGTGACAGCAGTTATGCGAAGTAGCGTGGGATGCGCAAAAGTCTCTTGTTTCTTGCGCATTGCGTCGCATTGAACTTCACGTGAAACTTTATTGATGCGAATTTACATTGCTATAAAAAGATTGAATGATATTAAGTAACAATTTAGAATCAATAATAGATGATAAATTATAATGTATTTTCCGATTACTTGTGTTTGGAATAGTGATATACTCATTTGTTTGTTCAAGTTTATTCGTGCTTATTTGCGTTTATTCGTTAGGTGTAAATGCGGCGTAATAGTCACGCTCTGTCGTCCATTATGCATAATTGCGTGTCTAATCTAGTTAACGTAAAGTCCTCCCACATTATCGATATAACGTTTCCTCTTCGATATGTGAAATAAAATTTATATTTATCGAGTTTTATTTATACGTGTTATATTAGTTGGGGATTTAGAAAGAGTTCTATTAAATAAATGTGTAGGAAAATTTAAAAAAAATTTTGAAACTATATATATATATATATATATATTATAAATTTTGATCCATAATTTTCAATGACTATTATATACCGTGTTATAAAAGAATGTCACGTTTGAAGAGGAAATCGATCGAATTAGAGTCAATAAAGTTAAAGGTAAATATCTTAATTTTTCGATTCGAGTCACATAGTTGCAGAAAAATATTCGTGCTCTTTAGTTTAAAAAAATAATTGCACGTTTGTTTTTCGAAAAGAGAGAAATTTATTTTTCATTTGTAAATAGTTTAAATCGATTTTCCACTAAATTTAATGTAAATTTTTTCGATTGAAACAGATTTTATATGCTTTTTTTTTTAAAGTTTATATATTCAGCTTATTCTCGATTTGCACAATTTCTAATTAACGAGATCAACAAATTTTATATAAAAAAATTAAATACTTTGTTACAGTTAATAACAGATAATAACAGATTGAAAATTATGTGTATACGTATAAGAAAAATATTGAAATTGTAGATAATTAATAATTAAGAATTACACAACAAATTTCTTTTCTTTCTTTCATTCTTGCTTCTTGCTTTCTTTAAATCGGAATACGGATTTCGATCGTTCTTTGTTAGAGAACAAAAGTTACTTACAGAATTGTGAAACGTAAATTTCGTTATTTTAACGGGATCACGTGCGAATCCATTGAAAGGAAGTTCATCCATTGTGTGAACGACTCGTAAATGATCTACAAGCGTAATATAATTAATGTACTCGATCGTACTCTCACGAAGATGCCCGTAAATGTAAACATTGCTTCGTGGTTAAATAAATTATTGTATATATCTGAAAAAAAATTGTTAGATTTTTTAAATTCCCTCGCTTTATTTCCTTTAAAAACTCATTTTAATGTGATAAAAAATATTTTTCATTTAAATTATTTCCTTAAAACATTATCTCTCTATCTCGTTTATAATCGTTTATTAAATAATTAATAACTTAATTCTTTTTTCTTTCTTTATCCAACAGAAATAGATCTCGTACAAAGAGAAGAAAGATTTCTTTCTTTTTTAAATATATATATCGATACACCAGATGCACGAATAGAAAATAAATTGGAAACCAAATCGAAAATGCATTGAAAAAAAAGGAAAAGAGGAGAGAGAAGAAAGGAAAAAGTGTAACAAGGTTAGATCGTTTCTGTAATGGGCGATCGATGCGCAAGATAATTAATATGGAATAACCTTAGCAGAACTATCGAAGAGGAAAGTAAGGTGAAGAGGTGGTTGGCGGAGAAGGAAGGAAAGAAAAAAGAAATTCTTTCTTTATGGCGTTTAATGGGATTCTTCGCACTTGGGCCGGTGCTCCGACAAAGGGCCAATTCTGGTTTGGGCCAAAGGGCCTCCTACCAAATTAGAAACCTCCGAATGATTTATCGGCCAGGGATATTAAATTAGAAGGAATTTCGTGCTTGAAAGTAGCAAACCCCGTACTTCTTCTCTTAAAGCTAATAATTGTCGGCCGAATGCGAAACATTCCAAGTAGGTACTTTGATACTTTATTTACACCGATACCGTGAAATTCCCTAGAAATTAATCGTTATTCTCTTTTGGAAATACGACGATACGACGGGAGAAGAAAAGGAGCTTCAAACTTTAAGAAGAGGTTAAACAAAGTGGGTGTATTAACATTGAACGCATTGTAATAGTCTCGTAAATTTACGAGAAAAGAAAAAAATGTTAATTATTATGAAAGCGTAGTTTTTAAGCGCATAACGTGTAGAAAAGTTAGAAGAGAAAAGGAGAAAAAGAGAGGGTCGAGGAAGAGGATGATTGGACCACCAACGATCATGATTCGTTATTAAATATCTCGCAGGTATCGAGATTACGGTATAATCGTATTGATAACAGCGGCGTATCCTCGCCTCTAGATGCCTTGTCCCTGACGGTTTCCCATTTGCCAGGACAAAGCCCCTTTTAAACCACGGCTTTTGTGCTCTTAATTCGGTGCCGTGCGTGAAATCGACACGTTTTTCCACTTAATTCACGGACACGCCTGTTTCAAGCGTTTTCCTCTCCTCCTCTGCCTTTCTTCTCGTCTCTCTTTCTTTCTTTCTTTTCACGTCTCGTATAAGATCGTTGTTTCAAATGCATTACATTGTTACGCGTATGCATTGCTTTTTTTTTTGAAAGATTTTATTCAATAATATACATCGTTTATTTTGAATTTTGTTACTTCGAGTCAAAGTGAAAGTAAATTTTCTTTTGTGAACGTATAAATCTTTTTATTCTACAACGATTAATATGTGGTTATGTATAACGTGATATTTGCAATTCGATGAAAATACCTTAAAGGAATTTTACATCATCTAGGTTAGAAATAGGTTAGTAACCTATGTTAGTTTTTAGTTTAATGGAATGAGATTACTCGTTTATAGTTTGTTACGTTTACTTGTAATTAAAAGGTAGCCGATACGATATTTGCCGTGGTTGAAGTTGTTTTAATAGAAACAATTTATCTAGCGGGCATCAAAGAAGCAATTTAACGGAGCGTGAGCAATGTAAATTACATTAAAAGGAATAAATTCCTTTCGCGTGAATTATAACGTGAAACTTTATACCGACGATTATTTTCATTAAAACGAAATCTAAAAGTTTGCCGATTTAAAAGTGCATAAATGGTTTCGATATAAATTTAAAATTGAGATAATTTCTAACGTGTACAAGATATTCCATGATCCATCATATTATGCGAAAATACCAACAATAAAATAGACGGTAACAAATACATTAAAATTTTTTAAATAATTACAAATTTAAGAAAATTAAAGAAAAAACTACGATAAAAATATCGTATCGACGATAAAAACTTGTAATTTATTTTACTCAAACGTTTCTCGAAAGAATATAACCTAACCTTTATATATCTTGAATTGTCTCCCGAAAGAGGTTAAGATACCATTTTACCCAACAAGTTGAATAAAAAAAAAAAAAAAGAAAGAAAGTAAAAAGAACAGGCACAGTTACAGACTCGGATCAAGACATAGTGAAACAATGAGCGTGCAATCGAAGAAAAACTCTTCTTCCATTTCTCTCGACCGACAAAAAGAAACAGCCCGCGTTACGATCGATCGATTGATCTTCTCCTGTATCTCCACCCGAAGGAATAAGGAAGAACCGTGTAATTCGTCGGGATAAAAGGAAAGGAGGAAGTGAAAGGTGGTATGGATTCGTCGAGATTCATTCCTATCGAGGGAAAAGCAGTTGGATCCAGACTGTGGAAAATCATACGTGACCTCCGTATATACGCGCGATTAAATTGAGAAGTCGGTGGAGTGGGTGGGGCACGCCCTAATTCGCGCCACTTTCGAAAATGAATAATGGAAAATGAGGAACGGAAGAGGCACGTTTTACGATTCGGTAATTAATTTCGTTTCAGGGGAATAGGGTGTGAAATATTTCTTGGCAAGCGAGGTCTTTATGGTGGTTCCATGTATACTGTCTGTATATAGATCGTTTCGTGTTGAGCGAAGAACAACGATTCGATTCGATTCGAAATTTAATTCGATTCCGTGTTATTTCTCGACGTGCTGAAGAAATGATTTTTAAAAACGATTCACAGCGGTTCGAATAATGTATATTAACTAGGCAAAATTCATTTTCATAAATGCATAAAAAATAATTGTTTCCATGTAACGTATGTAACAATTGTATATCGAAATTTTAAATCCTCTTTTTAAACGCTTAAATTTCAATTTTATCAAACTATCTATTTTAAATCTTTTATAAATTATCGATAAATTTTTTTTTTTGTAAATTAAATTCGAAGTTAAATAATTACTTCATATTAAGAAATTGTACATAATGTAATGATTTGCCCATGATTTTTTACATGTTCCACATCGTTCCACGCGATAAAAGTCGAATGTAGAAACTTTCTATGTTTTTTTTTTTTTTTATTCCCATATCTGATTCGCAAAACTATATTAAAATTAATTTTAATCTTTACAACCGCCCATGATATATATATGTATAATATCATTATTAATGATAATATTCTTAACTTTAGTTGGAAATTTTTTTTATTTTTTTTATCTTGAATAATCAATATGCATCTTCTTAAAATGTTTTTTTTTCATTTTATAATTTTTAATTTTATCGTTTTTATCATTATTTTGTTGAATTATCATTGTTTAAACCTATATCCATGATTTATGAGATAGGATTGTCGAGGACATCCCATAGCAAACAATCATAACTTTTTTTTTTTTAATAATTTTTTCTTCAACATCTGTTTCTTTAGAATACCGTTTCCAATTCCAGTTTATCGTACGTTTGTCAAATTCGAAGCGCTTTCTAAGTTAATTACCTGCTATTTATATATTTTCATTATATATTGATTATTATGTATTTTCTTTTTTTTAATTATATAGTCATTATTTTTACGTTATATATATTTTCAAACGAAACAATAAATTACAACAAAAAGCAGTCTTCTTTTCTAAAAATTATGATTTAGCGCCATTATTATTCAGCCACGATTTTTCAAAAACTCGTTTCTTCTTTTCCTTCGTTTCAACGCGTCGTGAAATCTCGGCTCCCTATTTTAAAAATGATATAAAAAATTATTAACAACTCACGGATAAAATCCTACTTCCCTAATGATAATATCAACTCGCTTAAATATTTAATCCAATAAAATTCCAATTCCTCATTATTTTCAATTATCATTAGAATCGGCCTCGAAAAATCATTCGAAGATACTCCCCTCTCCCTCCTCGGCCACTTGTCAACCAGGCGAGCCACCACGCGAGTCCGACTTAACTTCACTCCGCCCCACCACTCCCCTCCCCCCTCGATCCAACCTCCCCATTGAGAGACGAGCCGATGATCGTAAAGCGCGAGGGGAACAGGATCAAAGTGGATTAATGAAATTTCGCCGTGTAGTGACAGTAGCGCGTTATATTGTCCGTCTCTTCTGGCCAGTCGATATAATGGGAAGAAAGAGATGAAGAAAAAGAAGAAGTAGAAGAAGAAGAAGACGAAGAAGAAGAAGAAGAAGAAGAAGAAGAAGAAGAAGAAGAAGAAGAGGGCCGTGGTGGTCGTGCGTCGAGTGGCAGGAAGAAAACGGGCGTAAGTACCGAGACCGGTCATTATTTATGCCATTATAGCTCGGTCTGGCCGGTTGCTTTCGAGCCGCGTAAGGCTGAACGTGGCCGCCACGACTTAACGAGCCTTCGTTCGCGTTCATCCGAGACCCTGATAAAAGGACTACCTTTGGACCGCCTCTCGACGATCGGCTACCCTCTTCTCCTTCTCCTTCCTCTTCTCCTTCTTTGGCTTCTTTTTCTCCTTTTGTTTTCCTCCTCCTCCTCCTCCTTCTTCTCCTCCTCCTCCTCCTCTTTCTCGCGTTCTTCATCGCTGGCCAAGCTTGCTCGAGTCTCGTTATTATTAGTCTTCCTCCTCTGTTTTCCGCTTGAAAACAGTCCGCGGTTCTCTCTGTGTTTAGATGATTGATATCGCTGAATGACCGGCGAACGCGTTACGGACGGGATGAAGGATGGAGGAGCGTCTGGGCCGGCTACTCTTCCTTCATTTGCATTTATCCGGATCATCTTTAAAGCGGTCGCGATAGGTCGCCTCGTATTTCGACAGAGAATTGAGACCGCGTTTTACGAGATTATTGACGATAAAATTTGCTTTGTTGACAATTCTGTGGATTAGTGGAAGAGGTATAGTTCGAATATTCAAAATCGTAGAAATTATTTTCATTTGAAAGTTAAGATAGTTGGATGAATGGAGACTGAAATATTTTCGAAAATATTATTATCTTAATCGTATGAAAATACATTTGTAAAAAACAATCGATATTTTACATCGTATCGATACATTAGAATACTCTAGATAAGTCGCCTCGTTATTTCGACAGAGAATTGAGACCGCGTTTTATGAGACTATTGACGATAAAATTTGTACTGTGCACCGCCTATATCCAAAGCTTCAGACGCTTTGTTGACAATCCTGTGAATAAATGGAAGAGATATAGTTCGAATATTCAAAATCGTAGAAATTATTTTCATTTATATTAAAGTTAGGATAGTTAGCATAATCATCAAGAAACTGAAATATTTTCGAAATTATTAATTATAGTATGTTATTCGTATATATATTTTTATTTTAACTGTTCGAATACAAAATTATATTTATAAATCAAATTATCGATAATTAGCTTAAGCTAATTATTATATTACGAGAAATAAAAAGAGATTTTCACATCGTATCGACACTTTAGAATACTCTGGATGAATAAGTTGCCTCGTATTTCGACGGAGAATTGAGACCGTGTGTTACGACGATAAAATTTGTACTGTACATTACTTGTACTGTACTCTATATTCAAAGCTTCGAACGCTTTGTTGACAATCCTGTGGATTAGTGGAAGACGTATAGCTCGAATATTCAAAATCGTAGAAATTATTTTCATTTATATTGAAGTTAAGATAGTTAGAATAATCATCTGGAGACTGAAATATTTTCGAAACTATCATCTTAACCGTACGAAATTGTAAGTAAAACTATCGTTGCAAATCGATATAATTATAACCTAAAAATAAATTTTTACATCGTATAGACACGTTAGAATATTCTAGAAGATTCTATGGTTACGTTGATGCATGTGTGTAGATACAGATCATCGTTTTGTATATATCGTGACAACCAATACCACGATAGAAACAAAAATTCGTGTGAAAATGGGCGTTTCCTTTTCTTATTAATCGATCCGATCCGCATTCTTCTCGCGAGATTTCATTCCACCAGCGAACAGTGCAAGTTTGGCTAGGAAAATAGAGCCTTGTTTCGAATTTTCTAACGCGTATTGTAATTTGAATATTAATATTTATTCCTTTTTTTTTTTTTGAATTAATGAAATTCAAATCATAACTAATAA
Source organism: Apis dorsata (assembly GCF_000469605.1). Classification (NCBI taxonomy): domain Eukaryota; kingdom Metazoa; phylum Arthropoda; class Insecta; order Hymenoptera; family Apidae; genus Apis; species Apis dorsata. The sequence continues at coordinate 388,278 of NW_006263343.1, forward strand.
TTACTATTGTTGCTAAATATTACTATATCGAAAAAACAACTAGTTAATGCTCGAATTCTAGTTTATTTCTAGTGACAAATAACAATTTAATTATATGATATAAATTATCTGCGCAAAGTCGAAAGATACGCTTCGAAAATAATTTTAATCTCATGTTACTTTCGATACCATCGAGATGCTTCTCTCTCGATAATCTCTTGAAGAAGAAAAATGAAAAAAAAAAAAAATGAAGAAAATGTTTGAAGCTTCCACGAAGAATATTCGATCGTTCGACAAATCTGCGAAAAAAAAAGAAGAAAAAAAATTCTAATTCGCTCGAAAAAGAATTTTATTCTTCTACGTTCCTATCATCATCATCATCATCATCATC
>NW_006263343.1:388728-393050 GCF_000469605.1 Apis dorsata
ATCATTCACGGCCATTTAAGAGAAACGTTCGCTTACCGACGAGGTAAGCCAAATTAACTACACGTGTCGCGATAAATGTTTCATGGCTCGTACGCGTGTATGTATCTGAATAAAAGAAAGGCGCAACGGTGATCCATCAGAAACGTCAACGTGCGGTGCTTACGGTGCACACGGTATCTTATTAAATCATAAATTCGATTCTCGACGACATTGAAGCAACAGTTCCCCACGAGGAATGGAAAAGAGAGAGAATGTGTGTGGTGTCTTTTACTTACTAAAAACTCCTCTCTAGGATCATATGGACAGATGTAATTAAACGATAAACCCGAATCGATACGCGTGTGATTTCGTACTTTTGATTTTGACCGAAGTAATAACCGAGTGGTAAATTTTAAATTATGGCTCATTGGGTAAATGTAATTTGGAAAGGAAACGATGTAAATTAACCGTCGATAACGAAGCTTTCGTGTGCAATTTCACAAATTGCGCCTCCTTTTTTTTTTTTTTTTTTTTTTTTTTTTTTTTTTTCTTTATTCTTTTCTTTTCTTTTAGATCCATGGAAGAACCGGATTTCTATTTCTTCGCGAGGAAAAAGAGATTGCTATTGATTACGGTTCGATCGGTTCTAACGTATACCAGATATATGGAGCAATAATTGTTATAGATAGATTGGTCGATGATCGGTGTACGATTCTACCGCAATTATGTAAGACAAAAAGAAAAAAAGAAAGAAAGGTCAAAGCACGTAGGTACGATTCTCGATCAACGAGTGGAGGGAAATCCAGATAGGATCCGAAGGTGAAATATATTTTTAAATTTGGCTTTGAGTTCTGAAAATAAAAAATGTAGTGATTCGCAAGTTGATAAAAATGTAATAAACTTCTTGTTTCCTGTTATTCTTCCTCTTGCAAAGAGCGGAGAAAAGAAGGAGGAAGAGGAGGAGAAGGAGGAGGAAGAAGCTGAACGATGAAAGCATGATCCAATTATGAAAGGCGGTGGTCGGTTCGTGCATCGAATCCACCGTCGTCGGTAGCTCGAGACGGAGAGAGAGAGAAAGAGAAAGAGAGAGAGAGAGGCTGGCCGGCTGATTTCGAGCCGGCACGCGATCACTCTTTGTCGTAATTATCGATTCGCGAACGGAAGCGCGGACACCGGCAGCTTCAATCCTTGCCGAGTTCCCTTCAAAACAGATAGATAACACGAACGTGCGAATTTTTTGGATACGATGATATTTCCAACGAATATACATATATATATTAGCTTGTGAATGAAAGGAAATTTTAATGAATCTATATTTTACAAATATTTCGACGTTGTTCTTTTATGTCTCCTTTGTATAATAAGTTCTTTTTTGTATTAGTTAAAAAATATGCAAATTCTTTGAATGATATTTCCAACGAATATATATAAATTGTAATATTAGAATGTGAATGAAACGAAATTTTAGCTTAGCGAATCTATATTTTGCCTCTTATGTCTTCTTTGCATAATAAGTTTTTTTTTTGATTAGTTAAAAAATATAAAATTATTTATTTAAATGCTATGAATAATAATTTATTCTTCCATAAATTATTTGCGGTTATTATTATTATTATTTTGAACAATAAATTATCGAGGTAACTTTATTATTAAATTTTATAAGCATGCGCCAAATACACACACACAAAAGTTTTAAGCCAAATATATTCTTCCAAATATACAAATAAAGTGATCGTTTTGATAAAAGCACATAAGAAAGTCATAAGAAAGAAAGTTTATCCGATAATCGGAAATGAATTTTAATATCCTGATCCTCGAGCAAAGAATATAAAATTTAATCTTGGACGTGCTGCTTACTTGTTGTTGAGAAGTGCACAATGGTACGAGCAATGTGAAAGAACTTTGCAATAACATTGCCAAATTTTAGAATAAACAACAATCAACCGCGACTTGTAAACTCTACTTAACCTATATTTTGCTCGGCATATTTTCACGTTGTCCTCTTATATCTCTTTTGCATAATAAATTCTTTTTTTAATAAATTCTTAATTTAACTGTTTTCTGAGAAGCAAACGATGTTATTGAATGAATTTAGAATATTATTCCTGTATAATTTATGTTTAAACGTCAGCTGAAGCGTATCGAAATATTAGATTAACTTTCGAGAAGGATTCTATCGACGAGAGGACTATTCGATGCTTGCTTTCAAAAATTGAAGTCTGGAAATAAGAATTTTGAAAACGTGTCCCGAGATAAACCGAAATTCACATCAAACAAAGATAAACCGAAAGTGGAAACTGATTCACGAACGAACACTCGCGGAGTTGGACGCGTCTCCAACGAGACGGTTTTCACACTTTTGAGTGCGCACGGGTGAAGCGAAAACAATTGGAAAAATAGGTGGCGCGCCAATCGACGGAGGATCGAAAGTTGCGACGTTTGGAAATGCGCTCGTCGCGCAAAGCTTCGTTTTTGAACGGAATCGTAATCCGTAACAAGGAACAGTATATCGCACGATAATCGTACGCGATTCGGACAACGGTTGGACGCCAATGAAAATCCTAAACGAGTGTCGAAAGCATCGTTACGGCCGAAAAAAATCACGGCGATTGTACAGCGGCCCGTAAAGGGAACGATTTGTTTTTTTTCGAAACGAGGAAATACTATATCTTACCGCCGAGAAATCGATTGAGAAACAACTCGCGTTAGCTAATAGACATAGACCTATTCTTTTGCATCACTAAAAATTAGCCAAATCGAAACACGAAATCTTAACCTATCCACCATACTCGCCGGATATTTTACCGACCGAAATATTTTTAAATAACGCTGGAATCGCAGCACTCGAAGAATTTCTACGAGACTATGAAGTTTCATAAAAATGGAATATAATCACAATTTCATGTGGCACCTAATAAATATTCTTTAATTAAAACTTCGAGATCAACTTGCAAATAGTCTGTGAATATTACGGAAAGAAAAAACACTTTATACAAGAATTGAAAACTAACATTCAATATCTATATTGAAGAAGCAAGCGACTGTCGTAGAATCTCATCGAAACGATACGTTCGTCGAAAAGATGTAATCCATTGTCTCCAACACCCGTTCTTCGTCCTTCTGCTCCATTTATGTTTCACGGATCGATCGTACGGTGGAAAGAGCGCAACGCATCTGACTGAGCGAAACGAAAGGGAGTACAAATGAGCGGTTGGTCCGTGAGCGTGAAACCGTGGATGGTTTTCTGGGGTGATTTCACCGATTTCTCGTCCGTTGTCGGCGTTCAACGACGCCAGGGACGAAGAATGGCGGCCCTCCCGCGAGCAGGGTGTCGACTCGTTGAAAGGAATGGCACGCAATCTTCGTTGCTCCTTAATTGCTTGTTTTGTTTTTTTTTTCTTTTTTTTTCGCCCGAGAGGCCGTGTTATGATTCAGCAAATATCGGGCCACCGGCTGGGAACGTAGAGATCGAGCTTTCGACCACGTGGAAGGAGGAAGCGTGGAAATCATCGATTCTGGGATCCGTTCAAGTTGAATTTTTCCAAGGTGAAAATGAATAGTTCGTTTAGAAGAGAAATTTTCATTGTTATATTTCGTATTTGGTATTTTATAATTGTTCGTGCTTTGTGATACGTATATTTTATATTTGATCCATTTGATCCAACTTTTTTTCATTCGAGAAAATTTTACGAATGCTTCGATCGTCCAAGTGTTTTGCATTCAGTTTCAGAGTTAACCAAGTCACGAAAAATTAAATTAACTAATCTGATAATTTCTTTTCAAATTTTTGCGATGCGGAATTGTCAAACTATGTTGGTAAGGATTGAAGTTTCGAGGTAGAAGTTTATGCACGCGAAGTATCGTTTGAGAAGTTTATGTAACTAAGTTCTTTATGTAATGTAGAATTAGAATCCATTAGAATTTCTTAGAATTAGAGTTAGAGTTCATTAAAAATTTTACTACTTGTGAATAATAATTTTCGATCGAAACGTTTCGAGTTTTGTAATATTAGGATAAATAAGTTTAAATATTCGTCTACCTCATTTTTTAGCATTAACGATAGATTTATAAATGAATTACGCTCAAATATTAGTTAAATTAATAACAGTTCGATTTAATTTCCAATAAATGAAATTCTATTTGATAAATAAAATTCGCGTGTTTCTCCAACTCAGACATTTATTCATTAAAAATTTAGAAATTTAGTAGATCGATAAACAAAATTAATAATAATGAAATATTCGAACTTTCTCTTGCACGAGATAATAATTTCTCAAATATAATTAATAAGAACTCGATTTATTTAATTTCCAATAAATTCTATTTAATAAATAAATAAAATT
>NW_006263343.1:393199-393538 GCF_000469605.1 Apis dorsata
TCTGTTTCTCCAGCTGACTGGAGATTAAAAATTTAAAAATTCAATAGATCGATAAAGGAGATCAATAATAATGAAATATTTTTTTTGTTAGAATATTCTCGAATTCAATTCGATTAACAAGAGCTCGATTTACTTAATTTCCAATAAATGAAATTCTATTTATGAAATGAATAAATTTCGTTTCTCCAGCTCAGACATTCTCCAAATAAACGAAATTAATAATAATGAAATATTTGAACTCTCTTTTGCCAATAATATTCTTGAATACAGTTCAATTAATTAATAAGAACTCGATTTATTTAATTTCCAATAAATTCTATTTAATAAATAAATAAAATT
>NW_006263343.1:393761-398072 GCF_000469605.1 Apis dorsata
GTATGTTTCTCCAGCTCAAACATTCTCCAGATAAAAATTAATAATAATGAAATATTTGAATTCTCTTTTGCCACTAATATTCTCGAATATAGTTCAATTAATAAGAGCTCGATTTACTTAATTTCCAATAAATAGAATTCTATTTATTAAATAATAATAATTAAATAATAATAATAATAAATAATAATAACAAATAATAATTAATAAATGTTTCTCAGACATTCTTCAGATCGATAAACGAAATTAATAATAATGAAATATTTAAACTCTCTCTTGCCAATAATTCTCCAACTACATTAGACTCCTCCAATAACACATTATAGCGAAGGAAACGATCTAACCCGCTCGACCGAAGCGGATTCCATTCTTAAATCCCGTGTTTATTATTCGACGGGTTGTACACGAAAACAGTAGTCGCAATATCTTCGCCGCCATTCCACTGTGTATCGCGAGATTTACGTCACACTACATCACGCTCCGCTCGCGGCCGACGATACTTAACCGCGCTCAATTTGGATAAAAAGTCGTTGCCTTTTTTAAATTCTTTCGATCGGTCCGTTTGCCGTCTTTTATCCGAATAACATAATTTGCACGCAGTCTAATACTTATACCAAAATTATTTTTCCGAACGGCGATATTATATTGTCTCCGTTGAAGGTTTTGACAAGTTTCGTTGCATTTTCAAATAATCCTAACAATTTTGCAGCTAATAATTTTCTAAATCTTCTAATTTTGCGGTATCACGAGTCTCCTGGTATTACAATTAAATAATTTATGAATATATCGTGCTCTGACCATCGGACACGATTACCTACTGTGATACTGGTCTCTAATAGACAAGCCATACGAATAATTTATATACAATTGACAACTAAGAAGTACATTTGTTACGACTTAGTCGAAGGAATATGTTAGACATATTATTCAAATTATAATCCAAATTATCCAAATTGAAATATCCAAAATATATTAAATCAGTATTACTATTCAATACTATTGTCAATATTTAATAATTACTATTATCGATGCTTCTATTGTGAACGCGAATAGTAATGATAGAAATAATGCGAGACATTCTTGTGGCCATCAGCATTACTAAAATATCGGTAAAAGTACACGATACAGCGGCGCGGGTGGCCCGAAGGAGATTTCGTTAGAAATACGCGCGGCAATCAACGTGTTAATCGAATCGAATCTAATCTAATAAAATATGGATTTATCTCGTTGATATTCTCGATGCGTCACATTCGTTGGAAATATATACTCACTCGAGATATTAAATATCATTTTCTGCGATATTACTTCGCGAAATTGTGAAATATATAAATTTGATACGATAATAGAAGAAGTAGAAATTGTAGAAGGAAAAAAAGAATCATTTATTAGATATGATTTATGATACAATTAAATTTTTGGAAATCAAAATAATTTTATCGAAATCAATCGAGCGAAAGTATTTATTTTTTTTGTAACGTTGTTTCAGCCACGAGCGAGGGAAAAGATTAAAAAAATATTTATCCCTATTCCTAGTGGTTTTTATTAAACGTGTAATCGGTTTTATCGGAAGGTTTTAACAACGACGAGAACGTGTGACAAGCGTGCGTTTAAGTCGCGCGATAAAAAGCGCGATTCTCGATAAAAGAGGTGTGTTGTTTAGTGAATTTTTAATTGGAACTGGCATGCTTCTTGCGGAAGGAGTTACGCAACGAGGATCGATTTAATGGACGGGGGATACGAGTCACGGAATTAATGATTAAAAAAGAAAGGAAAATGTCTAAACGCTTTTTTCAGTAAACAGTAATCTCTTAACGATGCATAATGGGCCGTAATACGAGCCCCAAGCTCGAATAATCCACTTTCGTTAAGGTGCTTTTTTAATAAACGCGTATCGTAAACGCGACAGGATCGAAAATCTCTCTTGAATTGAAGAGAGAATATTTTGTGAAATTTTTTTTAACGGATAAAAATAAAATCTATCAAAACAAACTTTATCGAGTCTCTTTAATCTAATGAGATAAAGAAAGCGACAAAATAGATCTGAAATATCCTTGATATTTAATTTAAAGTTGAAGATAAACTGCGATTTAAAAAACGATTATAAAAAAATTCAAAATGGCCACACACATTGCTATTGAAATATAAAAGCTACGATTCGAATCATAGGATTAGTTCCACCAGTGAACAGTTCAAATATCTCCAATTAATATGAACAAATTCATTTTCTGCTAAGCCTTCCATTAAATGTAATAATTAAGAATAAGAAATTCTATCTACCAGCGTTGATAAAGACATAGAACAGGGAAATCCCAATATTAAATTCATACGTTTAATCGTAGTCGAACAGAAGAGAAAGAAGTCGGAATACGGCGTTTACAACGTCTCGTTATCTTCCACAAAAGACGCGTGCAAAGAACGGCTAGAGAATGATCGAGTTAGCGTTGGAATATCACGTGGGTATAGTATATCGTTCCCTCTTCGTTTTCGAGAGACGGAGACAGCGTGGAGCGAACGAGAGAAAAAGAAGAAAAGAGAAAAAGAGAGAAAGAGAGAGAGAGAGAAAAAAAGTCGGACAAACAGGGCGAAAATGGAGAGGGAACGGTAAGGGGGAAGGGGAGGAGGACAGCAATTCGCCGCGGCCGAAAAAGTAATGGAGTTTAGAGAATTGGTAGTGTGTGGGTGGCGGTAATGGCGGCGCGAGCGACGAGGAAGGAAGGAAGGAAGGAAGCCGAGGCGCGGAAAGAGGCGAGGCACACCTGTGGCGGAGAAGAGCCACGCTGTCTGGAAGAGGTCGATCCTGTTTTTCGGCTGATCACCTCTCTCCTCTCTTCGAGGCCGCTCTCCTCTTTTCGACCCAACACAAAGGCCCGCGACTATAAATCATCCGACCGACTCTCTTCGGGGGCTTCTGCCTCGATGAGATCCAGTTCGAATCTCCTATCTTGGACGAGGAATTCCTCGGGACAAACGGATTCTTTCCAGACGAATTTCGATTATTGATATATTATGGATTATTTCGTTTCCCTTTTCGTTTCTTTCGATAATGAATCGAAAGTGTTTTGGAATTTGTTCAGGTCTGGCGTAATAATAATAAATGATAATAATAATAAATAATTGGAAATAATTGTAATGCCAAACAGCCGAGAAGCGGATCGATTATAATATAGATACGAATAAATTCGAGCGTTTTAATGAGTAATTAATTGAAGTAAGTTTATTCGAGATTTTTAACACTTTCAACTTGGATTAATGTCCAATTCTAATCATGGTTACATTCAGTAGATGCTTATCCTTTTGAGAAGCTACGTATGCCATCGATGCTTTGTTCGATTTCTTTCGGAGGAAGTTTTTAAAAGCTGCCCGATGATTTTCGAGAAGTAGAGTAAACATTCGAGGGGGGATATCTTTTCAAAGTGTTCGTGAAGATATTACACGGAAAAAAAGAAAAAGAAGAATCGATGAAAGGGAGAATACACATTTAAAGGAAGAGGTGCGGGAGGGGGAGGAGGAAGCGCGATTCGAAACTCGAGAACGTGTCGTTCGCGTGAGAATTGAATGGATCCGCGCGTATCCGTTGCGTGTCGAAACAGGTTCTCCTTTTATCTCGTACATTCAATAGAATTTCCAGAGAAATGCCGCTAATTAATTCTTTGAATTTGTGATTTGTGCGCTGCTCCCTATTTCTCCCTTCCTATGCAAACAAATAATTATCCATCTTTTTCTTATTTATTTTCTCTTCTTTTTCTTCTTCTTCTCCCCCAGTAAAATAACGAAACGAAGCGTAAATTATTTAAGAAAAATTAACCTCGATTAATTCCAACCTTTCAATATTCTTCTTTAAAAGAGAAAAGAAATCACTTCACTTTGGATTCGTCGAGAAGGAATCGACGATTTATTCATAATTCCATCGAATTATACACACCTATACACATATATGTATATTAATTCATTGAATCCATAATCTAATTTCCATCGAATCATACACTTTTATATATATATACAATATAACAATATAATAACAAAATTAAGATTTTTCCCATTGAGCGATCGTAGCGCAAAGGAATGCAACCCTCGATCAGCGGCCGATTTCACGTTTAATCGCCAAAAAGCCGAACGAACACCCGTGCAGATACTTCACTGTCCCCCTCCCCCCCGCTCCTCCAAATTCCCTTCAGACACCGCGGAGGAGGGAAAGAGGAAGCCGCATCGCCCGAAGCAGTTCGAGTCTCGACCATCGCGCCCCCTATTTTAGCGCCCGCTGCCTCGTTTCGAATTCCTTTGGCCGCGTTGCGACATCGATTCAATTTCGCGTCC